>NC_046170.1:17933223-18000048 GCF_011064425.1 Rattus rattus
AGAAGCAGTTATGTAAGATGGTCCATTTGAATCAAAAGAGCCACTCAACTGACACCAGAACAACATTACCACCCCACAGAATTGTGAGCTAAGGAAGTGGCTGTTTCTTCAAAACATTTCAGGCTGATTTGCCACACGAAGATAATAGATGAATGCCGTATCTTCTTATACACTTTATACACTGGCATGCTGACAAAGGTTGGTGATTACTTTCAGGATACAGAACTCATTCTGCAAATCCTGTGTCCTCAGGATGGCGTGGGATATCGATAAGTCTCAGAAAAGAAGATACCTGAGTATCTTCAGATAGATTACCCGTGGTCCAACAGGGTGAGAGGAATGGTATCCCAGACAAGAATGGATACATTATGGTGAAGCGAAATAAGCAGCAAGATCTCAGGCTTTCTATTAGCAGAAATAAAGGTTTAGTCCCAGAACTGAAAGTTTAGTAAGAATCACACCATGGAAGGTTTTGTATGGCTCTTTCCACATTTTATAAATATATGAAAAGAATGATTATTATTAAAGTTTACGGCACAGGAAAGTCACCTACTGATGCTGCCATGAGTGGGTGGAGCTTTTGAGCCCTATATCATTCATGAAGAACTACAGATTGAGTAATTGATGGAGCCGGATAATGGCTCTACTTCTTCATTTTTAATAAGCATCATGGGGATCTAATGGAGGTTGCTAAGAACACATCCCGAAATACATGGCTGCAGGACCTAAGACGTAAGGAGAGGCTCTCCGTTTAGTTTTCAGACATATGTGTATTATTTTTAGGTCAGCATCTCAGACTGATTTGCTTTTTCTGCCTGTAGTCCAGTAGGTAAGTGTGAAAGAAGAACAAACTCAAAAGAAAGAAGTGAAGAAGTAGAAAACGCAAAGCCAGAGAAAGCAGCAATGTAGACCAGTGTGTGGAATGCACGGGGAATGGACAGGAGAGGGATCTTGTTGACTGAAAAGATGGGCAAGGAATACTAAAGACGCACATGATGAAATGAGACGTGTACTATCTTGATGAAGTCAGAGACCTCTAGTTTGCAATCCAGAGACACAGGATTAGGAATTAGGAACAGACAGAAGACAAATCCCAGCCTGGGAGCAGGGGAGGTCTCCAGATGTGTCAGGACGCTGAGGGGCTGGGTTGAAGACAACAAGTGCAGAGGTATGTCAACATCGGCAGGACTTAGAAGAACCAGCTCACATCTTGTGGATGAACCGGTGTGAGGAGAAGGTGTGGTGATGATGACATTGAAGAACCACTGTTGTAACTTTAATTATTTAATGTTTATTTTTAATGATGGCACTTAAACTCTCTTTTAGCCCACTACCCACGAGAGATAGTGGGAAACAAAGGATATGGAGAAAGTGAACCTGTTTCGAACAGATCTTTGGAGGAACACCAATCTGTGTTGTGGAAATCAGCAATTCAGTTCACAGATGAGCAGGGGCAGCTCGATCCACTCACAAACACTGCATGGATGTAACAATAGCCCAGTTCGGTAGAGTTGGGATAGCAGATGAGTCAGCAGAGGTGGCACTACCTACAAGAGGCAGCCAGGCCTTAGCCTCAGCACAAATCAGCAGGAGGGACCAGAAAGAAGTCCAGAAAAAGTTCTTGGCTGTGCCTCTCTCAGTGAAGTGAAGATCAGTGAAGACAAAAACCCACAAACACAGATAGCTCTATAAGCAAACCTAGCTCAGCTTCCATTACTGTATGTCAAATCGTTTTTACATTCCCTCCAAACAACACATGCCTTCAACATATCTTGCCTCAGCATGTGTATCTGTCTCAGCTGACATCACTCTGTCAGCCTGAGTTCCTGGAAGCAGCAAGAAACTGCAGAAACCACCAGAAGTTTCATGGTGCATTTCTCTCTACGGAGTCCTAACAAATGGAGCTCAACTATGCAATGAAAGGTGGACCCATCCATGTGTGTAGTTAGCACAGAACCCTCCATCCCGTGCCCTTTCAGGTGCTTGATTTAGCAGAACATCCCTTCTCCTGTGTCTGCTTCAACAAAATGCTCCTTTATGAGTCGCCCTCGTCTCCCACCTGTGTCCATCTCAGGAAAACACTCCTTCAACATTTGTCCCAGCAAAACACCGTCCAACACAACTGACTTTCTCCAAAGGACCCTTAAGTCTCCACTTCACTCTGCAATGTGTGGCCAAATGCAAAGTTAAAGCATCTCACTGGAAGATACTTTATGTCACTGCCGGTTCAGCTTCACTAGTGTTTTGGATGAAGAAAACGCAACAGGATGGATGATAAAGTTGCTTAGGAGTGAAATTGGGAAGGCACAGTTCCTTTGACCCCTTCAAGAAGGTGCAATAGAGCAGAACTCTAAAGGTAAAAATGCTAAATTTGGAAAAATGTACAGCAAAATTTATTTTAGAATTAGGGAAATAAGCATATGGGACTAGAGCAGGAAGGGCTGAAGGTATGGCTCAACAACAACTGACAAATGTCTGTCCTTAAAATTTGAAGAAGCTTCTGATGAGATTCTGTGATGGATAGTTTTACCAATTTAAGGGGATCTGAGATCAACTAAGAAAAAGATCTCTGTGAAAATGTTTTCAAAAAGGATTAGCTTCAGGAGAACACCCTTCCTCAGAGTGGGAAGCAACTTCCAATGGGTGACCCAGATGTTGGGTTCCTAAGCTAAAGCAGTGATACCTGTCTTCTTTCATTTTTGCTAGCAAGAACCTCTCTTCTCTCTCTCTCTCTCTCTCTCTCTCTCTCTCTCTCTCTCTCTCTCTCTCTCACACACACACACACACACACACACACACACACACACACACACACACACACACGCGCGCGCCACTTCAAGTTTCTTCAGCTTCCAACATTGACTCAAATGTAGCAATTCTCTAAGAATCATCCAGGTCCCAGAACCAGATTGGAACTATGGAGGCATCCAACTTCATTGTGTGAACAGCTACATGTTCTCAGCCTTCCTAGTACACACAGCCATTTCTAGGCTACCCATAACCTATTGTATAAACCAATCTAGTGGACTGTAAGGATCTATAACCTTCTGTCAGTTCTGCTCCTCTAGAGGGTGTTGACTGAACCAGGTGTGAGCAACAAAACAAACAGATCTAGCCTTCCCGTGAGCTGATAAGATTGTTTCACTGCTAAACTTCAAGGTGGACAAAATCTGATTTATGACATTCAAGGAAGAACTGCAAAAGCCTGAATTGTGAGTCTTCATTTTTTTTTCCAACAAAGAGAAAGTGATATGCATGTAAGACCTGGTGGGTTTTGTTTGTTTGTTTGTTTGTTTCACTTTTTTATGTTTCACTTACTGCTTTTATTTACCTCGTGGACCTTTTCATTTATTGCATTTATTGTTTTTAAAATAAACATTTATATTAAAAGGTTAAAAAAAGAATGTGCAATAGATAAAGATGCCATACATATGTTTTGATATGATATTAATATGTAATTATATACTTTGGTGAAATACTTTTCAAATCCAGTTCATAGACAACTTTTAATTGATAGTATATTTAAGTTATATCTTATGTTCACATATAAAATTATATATAATAAAAATTATTTCATACATATCTACATAAATAAAATCTTTCATACTAGGATTAGAAAATAACTAGAAAAATAAGACAGAAAACGAAGTGGGTGTTACAACCCTCAGAAATATAGCTTCAGCTAACCAGTTCATAACTGATTGTGGCAGAGAGCGACCCTGGCAGTGGATGTGGCAGAGACTGCCATTTTCCAAAGCATGATCTATATCATAATCCATAAGAATTTTATACTCATTATCTCTACCATATTGAAGCAACCTTACTGCAGGAAATAGATACCAAGGAGATTTTTCAAATATTTGAGAACATATGCATAAATATGTCTAATGTAGCCTTATGTTCTGTCATGAAAACTGGGAGCAAAATAAATGCTTATCAAAAGGAAATTAATTGCATGGTCTTTGCATACTTTAATTTCAGCCTAAAATCATAAATGACAAAGTTTCTTTTTAAATGACCTTGCCCCAAACTCAACTCATATTTTAAACCGTAGAAATTTGAAAACATGCACTGTGGCACATGGCTACCCACATGTTCACATCACACACACACTAATAATAAGTACTTTCTACAAACAGAGTCTCTACATGAACCAGTTAGACCACTCTTAGGAATCTTCTAAAAGGACGCTATATTACACTGCAAAGATACTTATACATCCACACTTATTAATGCTTTGTACACAGTAGCAAGGACATGAAGCAAGCATAATGTCATTAACAAATAAAAGGATAATGAAAATATAGAGCTGTATTCAACTGTAAAGAAACTTCAACTGAAACTTTCGGGAAAATAGAACTGGAAATTATTATGTTGCAGTCACCCAGGCACAACAGACAGAATATCACGTGCCTCAGGTATGCAGACCTTAGTTGCTAATTTTCAGATGTATGTATTCGTGTGGGACTTGGTGTGGATCAAGACCAGGAGTTTGTACAGAAAAGGTGAATGAGAAGACTAAGCGACACATGATAGGAAAGTAAACTGGGGAACATTGGAAGAGATGGACTGTGGGAAGGAACTGGGGCAGGGAGACCTGGGAGTCAGGGGCGAGGGGGGGAATCAGTGAAAAAAAGCCTGCATAAAAATATCATCTGGAAACCCGCTACTCTGTAAGCAAATTAAAAACTAAACAATTAAATAAAAGGAACACATTGAGATGTGATCATCTCCCTCCCTGAAAGTTCTCAGTTGGAAGCCGTTGCTCAGTCTTTGTTCTCCATCAGCTTAACATCATCATGAAGACTGGACAGGTAGGGGGAAGCCATAGTGCCTAGCAGCCCGCAAATGTCTGACCTCTGATTTTTAAATATCCTACAACACAAGACAGCCACAGTCCCCAGAGGAACAGTGGAGTCAGCATTAGGGGGGAAGTGGAAGCTTGGCCTCAATTCTGTGCCCAAAATAAAAAAGTGACAGAAAATAAAGGAGAAAAATCAAAAGATAAGATTCTTTCTCCCTGTGAAGGGAAATTAAAAAGTGGATTTTGGGGAAAGGTGAGACTTGATGTGAGGTGGAGTGGGGGGGAACGCTATAGTTGTTATGAAAGAAGAGAAAAACGTCCCCCATTTGCAAATAATACAAGTTCGTGTCCTAATGTTCACCCCTGGGAACCCTGGGAACACTGAAGTAGATGGAATTTTAATGGACAGTAGTCTTTTGAATATGTATAAAAAGTCATGTAAAACATACATAAATAAAAAAGGGGAAATAGTTCTCCTAATTAGTTAAATTTTTCAACTAATGTCCACAGACTAAAGTGTAAGGGGAAAAGAAAATTATTGGCCTGGGGAAACAGCTTGGTACATAAGGGTGCTTCACAAGCACTGGGACTTGGATTTCCACATTACTGTGTAGAAAGCAGGATGTGGCTATGCACGCCAGTAACGTCAGCATTGTGTAGGGGTAGTATTGGTGGCACAGAGGCAGGAGGATGGCTCAGACTTGCTGCATACCAGCATAGCACAGTGGTCTCCATGTTCAGGGGCAGAGTTTGTGTGACGGAGATAAGGCAGACAGTGACAGAGGAAACAGGGTGTCTTCCCGTGCTCTTTATGTGCATACGCACAACCCATATTGTCAAACATTGCGGTAATAATGTTTCAGGCACAACTATCCTTGGGTATGTTGGATTATGCTGTAATACGTATGAAGGTAGTCAAACATTCAAAGTATTCTCCATGATATATTTATATGAATAAAGAAATATAGGAAATTTGCAGTAGAGAAACTTGGCAGAAGCTGCCTTTGAACAGCCTTTACCAAGTGAATAAAGAAATCATTTTCAGTTAACGGAACTCAGGAGCATCAAGCCTCTTCTGATACGATGCCTAAAAGTCACATGCTCACTTTGGCCCTTGCCAGAGATACACAACTAAACTAAATGTGAGGGAATAGCAGAGAAAATATAGTGACTGTCACCTCTGTTGATCTAGTAGTAAACACGGAGGGCTGTACTCATATTCCTTACAGCACACTGAATGCGGCATTCATTTGGTCTCAAAGACACTAATTTAATAGCTGTTAAGAAGACGGACTGTATAGTGGGGGCTGTGCTTCCAGAATGACAGAGGAAGCAGAGAGAACTACACAGCATGAAAGAGTGATCTCTCTGTCTCCACCTCCTTCAGCATATCCTACCTGTGTGTGCATGGGGTGGACCTAGGTCCTCTACACATAGGTAGCAGATGAGCATTTTGGTCTCCATGAAGATCTGCTAACAACTGGAGTATGGGCCACCTCTGACTCTGTTGCCTACCTGTGGATCCTGTTCCCCTAACTAGACTGCCTCATCTGACCTCAGTGGGAGAGGATGAGCCTAGTCCTCCTGAGACCTCATGGGCCAGGTGGCAAGGGCAGATGGAGAAAGAGGATGTGAGGGTGATCTGGGAGGAACAGAGGAAGGGAGGCTGCAATTGGGAGGTAAAGTGATAAACAAAGTAGTGAAAGAAAGCAAAATGAAGGAGTGGAAATTAACATTACTGGAGGTACTGACGGCTGTAAGAATCTATTACATTATATGGATACCTGGTCAGAATAATCTCAACTAAAGAAATGGCCACTGAAATGGAGACGAGCAGAGGAATAATACAAATAGTAAGAAAGATGATATTTCACTGGTGGACTGAAGCAGATGGAAACAGAATGGAAGGTTGGTCTGTACACAATTAGTATGTGAGTGTCTAGGCAAGAGGGAGGAAACGGAAGGACAGCAGGGGGAGTCTGCCTGGCTACTCAGGGATTATTAAGATGTCTTGAAAAGAATTCTAGCATTCAGCCGAAAAGATAAGATCACAGCTGGAGAAAGACGATTCACGCGAGAATGATCGCATCTGACAAGAGTCTGAGTTTAAAGAGAATATTGTAACATTTCCAGTGTTATAAATCCATAAAGGAAAAGGCTTCTATCTAGACACAACACTCCTTCACCTAGTTTCTCTGGCACATATATTGGGGTTTATCAGGGAGAAAGATGTAAAAACAATTGTTAATTTCTGAAATTATCATTTTCTAGGTGCACAAAACATCAGTTTTATTCGCAAAATTACACACTCCTCCTTTGTGTCTATGCACGTATTCATGTGTGAATAAATCTGCTCACACAGGTATGTGCATACATGTATGTGCCATGTGGGGGCCTGAGGATAATCGTGGGTGTCCTTTCTCAGGGTTCTTCATCTTTTATTTAAGATAGGATCTCTCATTAGCCCAGAACTTGACCAAGTTTTAGCTGAAGAGTGAGCTTCAAGTTTCCCCCACCCATATCTAATATCTCACCATCACGGGGATTACATGTATGTGAGAGGAAACTTGGCTTTTTCCACGGGCTCATAGGATCCAGACATGGGTCCTAACATGTGTGGTACAAGTGGTTAACTGATTAACTTAGCCATCTCCTCTACCACGCACCTTATTAAAATAATAGATACATAGATCGATACATAGATAGATAAATGAAGTTACCTTTGCCTCTGAATTTCACTGGGCTTTATGTTAAATAAAAATTATCAGAGCTTCATTTTAATAACGACTTCAGTTGACTGTCAGGGTCCATTAATCTCAAGGATTATCCACTCAGATGCTATCATTCTCAAAGGTCGGGATTCTGATTCTGCACATTCCAATATTTAAATACAAGGTAAATGGGAGACACTAGTGTCCTCTCATTTCCGCTGTTTTGGATACTCACAGGTTCAGCCTCCACTCCTTGTATAAAGTACTAGAATATAGTTATTGGAGAAAGAAACATTCTTTGAGCACATTTAGTCCATTCAGCTTTGGGTCAGCATTGAGCTTGGGAGAGCGTTCCAGACCCAGAATGTCCTAGAGGAGAAGATGTCCAAATAGGACTGTAGCTAACAATTCCAGGGAAGGTTGTAAGCAGGAGGTGAGAGTTCGTCCTCAGCAGAGAACTCCTGACCAATACTTCTATGATGGGTCCTGATGGGCCTGAAAGTAGTAAGGGGGCTTAGCCTTTTTCTGCAAGGTAGAAGAAGTAAAAAAATACCGCTTTTATTTTAGCTAATGTATAAAAATTTGAATGAGCATTTGCTGCAATAAGTAAGCTTATTCTAAGAATAAGTAAGCTTATTCTAATTGAACACTTTCATTTCCACACCTCTAATAACAGTGAACTAGACACAGACGTATTTAAAAAAAGAACACATTCCCCAGATAAATCCAGGGCTTGTCTCAACGAAAGCAATCGTGCTCTTAAGTCCTCAGTTCACTGCAGACTGGAAGGTATGTTTTTATTGCTGCTGTTTATTTATTTATCCTTCTAAAAAGGGAACAACCGCACTGAGAATAAAGGCAGAGCCACCCACGAGTCATTCTCTGCCCTCTTGTAATCCTAACACAAGTGTCTTTAAAACCCTGTGTGCCTCCAACAACCTTCTTTAAAAAAATAAATCAATCACTCCGTGAGGGTCACTTCCAATAGCTATGTGCCTTGGGACTGAGCTGGCCTCAACCTCAGGGTCAGGCGCTGCACGGGGAGGGGCTGACTCTGGGCTTCATCCTTTTCTTTCTGTCCTTTGGTTGCCACGCCATCTTAATTATTCTTTTTCATTTTCCTTTTCTTTAAATTGATACTGGACATAACTGTAATTCTAGGGTAAAAAAAAGATCTGACTTAATCAGGAAAGCTATTTTTCTAAACGTCCCCCCCCCCTTTTCCACCTTGGTTTCCAGTCCCTACCTTTGTAAGACCTGATCCTCCATGTTCTGGTAACGTTCAGTCTGCCTAAGAGCTACCTGGATGCTTGCCTGACAGTCTGCTTGCTGGCACTGACTCACTTCCTTTGTTCTGGGTAAGCAAATGGGCTGGAGGACTTGGGGTAGCTCAGGCAGGTAATGCCAGCACTTGAGGGTGAGGCTGGAAGATCAGGATTGCAGTGTGTTCCAGGCTAGCCGAGGCTGCTTGAGACCTTACTACAAACAAAGAAAGAAACAAAAATTGAAGCAATGACTAAATGAATGGTGAGAGAAAAACTAATTCCCTGTTTACTCATCAGCATTCCTCTCTTCTCTCTACTTAATACCATGTAAAGATTTTCCAAAGTTGCTGAGAAATGAACATTGAATGCTTTTTCTCTCCCAACATACCCAAGTTAGAACAGACTTGAGCTCCCATGCTCAGAGGGGACTGTGCTAGTGGAGATTTGTCTCTACAACTGTCTCAGTTCTGGAAGAAGCTTTCTATGTTTATAGATATTTGGTTATTCTAAGATTTCCGATGGAGTTGAAGACTGATTATAGTCTCATAGCCTACTCAGGCTATTTAACTTTGAAAATACATATTTAATTAGGTAGTTATCAAATAGTATACAGCTAGCCAAGATATAGTATAAATTTTAAGCCTTTCTTAAGCTGGAATGGATAACGAAATGTTCTATTTAATTGATAAAATGTTGGACTGGGTGTTAGGTATATTTTATGCTTTTAATTACAAAGGGATACTAGTTGTACTCAACTTGTATTTGAGAGAAAAGGGTTTTGTTAATTAGACAGAAAGGGTGAAGTGTAGGATGATGTCGTTATCCAGGTCAATGCAGGTACAGGATAGAATGAGGCCTGTCATTGGATGAGAAGGAAGGATGGGCGGGAAAAAAGTTTTAGAGGAGGAGACCAGAGCAAGAGGAGGAGCAGCCAAGAGATTTTTCTCTGCACATCTTCAGGTTGCTATGAATATTCTTAAGGGATGAATGTGTACAGGGCTTTTTATGTCTAGATGAGCAAATTCTATCTTATCAATTGGATCAGAGGTTATTGTATTGTGTGTCCTTTCATGTGGTGATTTAATTGAGAGTTCAAGAAAGTATATGGTGGCTGGAGACACTGGGCCGCCACGGAATTGGCATGTGTATGTCTGGCATGGTGGCAACCTGCCTTGGGAACTAAATGGGTAGAGAGATTGTTGCTGGGCTCAGAGAGTAGCCATCGGCAGTGTGATATGGGATGGAGCAGAGTGGGTGAGACACTATGTTGACTGAGATGAAAATATCTAACAGATGCCATGTGGCCCTACGGTGCCAGCACTCGTGCAGGAAAAGAAGCATTTTTTAATCTTACTGCAGCAGAACAGTGACAGCTTAAACAACAACAAGAAAACAGAAGGGGTAGCAGGCATTTTTCTCATTTCTGATACGTTGGGAGCAGACTGCTGTTAGACAATCTTAGATGCATTTAGCAGCTACCAATGATGGTAGGACATGATAGATGTGTGGCAGGACAGAACAGCACTGCTCAGGATGGAGGCAGAATGGCTTCTCCGTGGGAGAAGTATCAAATGAATGTACTTTCGACTTTCAGTAAATAATAATTTTACAGGCACATGGGTTAGGTCGCATGATGATTACAGAAAGAGTATTAAAACTTACAGTAGGCCAAAAGACATTATCTCTACAGATGTAACAGTTTTGCTGAGATTAAAATTTAAAAGCAAACTCAGTGTGTACATAGTGATTTTTTTCACTCGTTTGTTTGTTATTTGCTTTTAGATGAACAAGAGATCAGATTAGTGGATCATTTAAGGAGGTCATCTTATTTTTAATATTTTAGACTACATATGGGCATGAATGGGGAAGATTGAACATATAATTTTATCGTACAAATCTTAAAGGTTCAAGAATGGCAAAAAAGCAACAGGAAAATTGTTGTTTTTCTTTATCTATCTCAATTTTGACCTCATCTTTGGAAAAGGACAGTCCCATCATTGCTCAGTTCCATGGCCTCCTGAGTGATATACCTGATTTCTTAGCTATGCCATTATTCTCATAGCAGCAGAAACTTTCTGCATACAGAAACAGTGCTGGATCAAAGCCTTGCTCATGCTACACAGTGCAAATTTTTAAAAAGTAGAAGTTTGAGAGACACAGTGTTGGTATCAGGAACTGCATTCTGCCTTCAGCAGTGACGTCACCTGCATATCTGTTGCCATGGCAACGGCCATACATTTAGAGCATATCTTTGGCTTAGTTCTCACCTTCACCTGGGAACAGTTACATTACATTTCAAATAAAAGGCTGACATTTTCTGCCTTCCTCCTCCTCCTCCTCCTCCTCCTCCTCCTCCTCCTCTTCTTCTTCTTCTTTTCTTCTTCTTCTTCTTCTTCTTCTTCTTCTTCTTCTTCTTCTTCTTCTTCTTCTTCTTCTTCTTCTTCTTCTTCTTCTTCTTCTTCTTCTTCTTCTCTCATCCCTCTCCCTTGTCTCATCATTTCATTAAACCTCTCCATGAGGAACCATGTTGGCCTTGTATGGTTTGTCCTGTCGTGAGCTAAGAATTCTATCCCAAATCACTGTCCCTATTTAAGAACCACAAAAAAGGATCATATAATTTGGGCCAATTATTCAAAGGACTATGCAAAATATCAACTACCTCAAACTAGTATGGGAATTTTATGACCTGAACAGAATCAAATGGATCTAACTTCAAGGGGAGGTGAGAGTCAGCTTTGTTGGTGGTGCCCACAGTTCTGTGTGGGAAATTGTCCTTCGTGCTTTAGAAATATGGCACCACTGACTGTGTACAACATGCAGCACAGGAAATGAGATGAATGCTGCCACCTTGCCTGTTTTGCAGATGAGAGAACTTGGGAAAGAAGCCAGGACTGGAGTCCAGGCAGTCAAGATAGTAAATACTTTAAAAACTTCCTGTTACATAGTGGTGACCGGCTTCTTTCTCTCTTGTGGTCATAACATTTTCTCTGAGGTATAGGTAACCCAAACTAAGATTACAGTACGTCCAAGTCAAAGTTACCCCTGACGTCTGCATTCACGTTAACAGTTACTGGGCAGACACTTTCTTCTTTGGAAACAGAGAAACAAAACAAATCAACAGGAAAACTGAAAGGTGTTTTCATCCCTCCAGTGATAAAGGATAGAAGAATTAAAGCCATTTTCCTTGACATACACTACTCACACTCATACACACTCACATACATCACTCACACACATCACATATATATATCTATATATATATATCTATATATATCACACTCCTACACACAAACCACTCACATACACACACATACTCATACACACATACCTACACACACAAACACCACACACACTCATAAACATCACTCACACACACATCACTCACATATACATATCACTCATACACACACAGACTACACACACATACACACACACACACACACACACACACACACACACGTTTAACAAATGCCCCTTCCATATACATTCCCATATGTTGGAAATAAAAATAAAATCTATACTATTTTTCTTCTCTCCCTCCATCCTCCACTGTTTTGGTTTAATATCTGGATGCAAGAACCCATATGGGCACCCCTAAAAAAAAAACCCACAGAAATTTTAGAAATAAAATTAGGAAAAAAAATCAGCTTGTTTTCCCCTAGAGAAAACCACAATATGTATTTTTAAAGCCACATCATTTTTCAGTGTCTGTGAAACAATGAAGGAAGCAAATTTTACTACTTCTGTCTTTTGTCTCATATCAAATAATGAACTGACTTTGAATAGCGTTAATAATATATTCTCCTGCTGAGCCACCACTTTCCAGGCACAGCCTCATTTTTTCCCCCTTTTACTCCTGAAACGCTCATTTGAAAACTAACTCAGACCCCTCCTTAGACTTGTTCTTATAGCCACTGAAAACTTTCAACACATTACAAAAACTAATTAAGTGATATTTTATTGCAAATTTTTTTTATTGGGAAGTAGTAAGAATAACATTTCTCAAAGGAATCTAATCTGAAGAGGAAGATTAAAACACACAGCGGAATTGAACAAAATTCAGTTCATCTGAGTAGGGTAAGGGTTCAGGAAACTGCAAGCTTTGTGGAGGCAGCATTCGAGCTAATTTAGAACTTCATAGCAATACTATCAACCAGAGGGCTCCACGCAAGCAAGCAATTTCAAACAATAGTTTAAAAAAATGAAGGAAAGAAAAGCATTAACAAGTTTAAACAATCTAACTCATCTTAGCACGCATGCACGCTAACCAAACAACTCTGTGGACCTCAGGCAAAAGCTGATCTTCCGTTTCACCATCCAGAGAATAATTGTAGTGTGCACTACCTGGTTGTAACGACTTCTCCTCCCCTGCTCTTCTCATTTCAGGCTGACTTTTTGTTACATCTCATCACTTCCCCACACCCTGGAAGCACATATCCCTGTTTCCTCGAACAAGTCCCACATCAGATCTTTACCCTCATGGCTTAACCTATAGCTGTTCCCTACCTTGAGCTTAAAAAGTACTCTTCTTCCTAGCCCAATGCATTCATCTCAAAGGATCTAGGATTCTTCCCTAAGACTTCTATGTTTTCCAAAATCAAGTGACAGCCATGTGGAGCAGGAGCAGGAGAGAAGAGAGAGCCTTAGAGGCTTCAGCTGCAGACATTACAATACCTGAGAAGGGCTGCCAGCCAGCTGCCCTCCCACCCTCACTGTCTCCTCTTCCTCTGCCTCTGATAGTCTGTCTCAAACCCTGACTTCTCCTCCTTCAACCAAATTAATTTGAACACGTTTTTAACTTAAAATGGATTTCCATTCAGAAATATATACCATGTCGTTGTATATGACATTACATGATAACTACAGCCACTGGGTTTGATTACATAAGCAAAGTCAAATGATCATGGTTCCCAGGCACTGATTACCACATTTAAAGGACAATTGTGATTGCAGATAATCATAATGTATAACAGTCCCTATAATTTCATTCACTAATGAACCTTTTTCTTATCACACTAACCCAGTCTGTAAGTTGTTGAGTACATGACATAATTGATTCCTTGCTATAAAAATGTCAAAGGAATTTTGTTCCACACCTATCTACTGAGAGGGCAGATTTTTAGAACTACCACAAAAGTGAACAAAATGACTATACAGTGAGAATTTGGCCAAAGGAATGCCAAAGTTAAGTAGAATCAGATTATTACAAAAGGATGCACCAGTCAAGGAAAACAAAGACATATATTTTATCTAACAAATACATCTGAAAACTGACTCAAAAATAGTTAATTGTTTCTACTATACACCAAATATATAGGAAACGTCAGTCAGTCAGTCAGTCAGTCAGACAGACAGATAGATAGAAGGTAGTAGACCAGTCCATATCTTTTCTGTTTTATGCCAAGTCAACTTAGTTCATGAATATTTAGTCTTTTCCCACATACAGTTGTGTGCAGCTGCTGCATTATTAATAAATATTAAAGATCTGTGTTAAGATGTCAAGACTGAGTCCCTTTAATTTTATCTTCTCATCTCAAAGTATTTCCTACTTGACTTCCATTGGCATGTGTATTAGTGAGTTTTTTCTGTCACTAGCATGTAAATAGGCCATTCTGCTCAAAACTGAAAAAGGAAATGATGCTGTCTTGTATACGTTGAGAAGCGTGTCATATTGGCATGTGTGTACCTCAGGAAACAGCTGTGAGCCAGCTATGTCTGTGTAAATAGGGCACTGATATGTATGTGCCTCAGGAAACAGCTGTGGGCAAGGAGTGCCTGTGTAAATGAACATATGTATTTATTCCTCACTGCCCCACCCCACCCCCAGAAATGAGGGAGAAATAACTCTGACACTGGTATGGCAATCATTTAGAGACACTGACTTGTAGAGCCAAGGTAGAAGGACTTCAGAAGACTTCCTTATTTCTCACAACCACAGCACCATATTCTCACAAAGCCGAGTAAAGAAAACATTTGCATGTTATTAGTAGTCTTAATAGATTAGTGAACCTCTCAGCTGATAAGATTCGGGGTGGATATATTGAAACAAATGCAATGTCTTGAGCTTTTTGAAGGAGCTATGTTTTGATGCAAATCAAAAGGCTCAAGTCCCATTTGAGATACTTCTGATCTTAGACTATATTCTTATAGTTTCTGTACCTCTCTCTAGCTTATTATAAAATAAAAGCAAATAATACTTATTTTTATAGTTATAAGTCTCATGGTTGAGATTCAATAAGTATTCAGAGAATGGCTGGCAAGCATTGAATAAGTCTACATATGTAATTATACTTACATGTATATGTCAGTATATACATATAATACATGTACATTTATATATATAATACAAACCATTATCTATAATTATGGCTTTTACACTCATAAATTCAATAAACTATAGATAGTTTTTTTAAAAAATAAACTGTATTTATATGAATATGCAAACTCTTTTTTCTTAAATCATCCCCTGAACAGTCAACAAATATGCAATGTTTACAGTGTCCTACACACTCTAAGTAACATAAAGATGTTTTAAAATCTTCATTTTTACAAGAGATTTAATTAAGCATCACAATATTTGGTACACATGTACACATGGAGTGACATAAAATCATTTACTACAGTGATGATTTAATTTTGGGTGTGTGTGTGTACATTTATATGTATGCATATACAGATTTATATCCTTTTCCATATGTAATATTTGTGAGTTAAAACTATGGTGAGTTTTGCATCAGAAACTCAATTGCCAATGCAAGTTATTGGATAGAAGAGACTAGCAGGTGTGAAGGTCAAGGGAACTCATTGCTGTATTTGAGGAAATGGGCTGCTTGTTATAGAAATGGTTACGTATGTTACTATGCCCCTTCTTTACTAGGCTTTTTATAGTAAAAAGAGAGGAATTAAAAAATAAGCAAAAAAAAGAAACCAGAACCTGATTCTTCTATGGATATCCACGTGGTTTTTCTTTTTACATTACAGAGCTGATGACGACAGGAGTGGAGGCAGCTGCACAGGAGTGAGGCACATATATGACTATGAAGAATAATTTAGTGTTTTATCAGGCCCAGAGTGGCATAAACCAACCTCCAGAGAACTCTCAGGGGTAAGTGGGGCTCGGAAGTCACTCCTTCAAGTCTATCTGGAATGCCTTCCAAGAGACACTTTACAAAAGCACAGCCTCTCAGGAAGTACTACAAAGCCACCACCTTCACTGTCAGAGTGTGCTCTCATTGCATCATTTGGCTAAATGGGCTCATTCTTAGTTTACCTAGTTTAATATTAAAATAAAACCTCTGTCTTGGCACTGCCCAGTGCCCCTATTCCAGTCTGAATGTTTGTTACACTGCCCCCAATGGGTCATGTCTGAACATTTAGTCAGGTAGGACTAACAGGTAGTCTAACAGGTAGGAGACTTCTGAGATGCAGAGAGCCTTGTTGGCAATATAGAACATTAGGGTAAGACCCAACCTTACTACCGACTTACTTTCTTCTTACTTCCTGGTAATCCAAAAGGTACATAAGGCAGGCCAGAGGTATGGACTGCATCCTCAAGCTATAAGACAAAATAAATCTCCCCTCCTGTGAGATGGCCCATCCCAGCGACAAAAGAAGTGGCACTAAGGTCAGTGCCCTGATCAGACAGGCCATGGGTTTTGTAGGCCTCTACAAATGGTTTGTGGGAGGAATGTGAAAAGTTTGGAGCTGTGGGCTAGAGAGGGCCCAGACTGCTCTACTTGGTGTTTAGCACACTGTTGGAGGACATCAGGACACCTGGACCAGCAGACAGGGTAATGATTAAGAACTGTGTTCTGTGGGCCCACAGTATCAACTAACCAGACCTCACAGGAACCTAAAGCGTTCTGACCTAGGTCCTCTATGTGTAAGTTTGGCTAAGTAGCTTGGTGTTCTTGTGAAAATCCTAACAGTGAAAACAGGGGCTGTCTCTAATGCTTTCGCCTACTTGTGGGACCTTATTCCTCCTAGTCACTTGCTTTGTCTGGCCTTGATGTTCCTGGTCTTATTATAGCTTGCTACTGCCTGGTTGATGTGCATGGGAGGCCTGCTCTTTTCTGAAGGTAGGTGGCAGGGAGGCTGGGTGAGAGGTAAAGTGAGGGTGAGGGAAAAAGCTCTCCTTCTACAGACTCACCATTAGGCTTAAAGGAATGTCATAAAGGCCCTTTATTAAAAATATTTTACTAATATAAAACACTAAATAATGTCACTTGTATAATCCATTAAAAAAAAGAGCTGCTTTCATAAGGTTTTGAAGGGGAAGAAGGGATAGAGACCATTTATCATTTATGTTACATTTGGCAAATGATTTGTTTTCGCTCAGACTGAGTCCTGGCAAGGAAAATGAGGCTGAATTCAAAAGCTTGGGGCTGATTCCCAGGGCTGAGGCAATTTCAAGGCAGTGTAACTTCAGACCGGAGAATAGTTTATCATAAAATTTTACAGCTAAACCCCCAAGTCTTTCTGAAGGTGTTAAAATAAAATGAAATGAAATAAAATAAATATAAGTGCACTTTGGTGAGAAAAGGAAAGTAAGGGTATTAAAAGTTGTGGCCAGGGTGCATCTGGACAAGGGCTCTAATTATTAAAGAGATTTAATAATTAAATTAAGACTGTTAAAGGGGACAAAGCTTCCCTTTTCACTGGAACAATAGGAAACATGTCTAAAAGGCAATAGCCTGCCCATCAATGACTCCATGGTGTAAAGTAAAAATCCATTAAAAATTTTGTCTTTAAACATAAACTGCCTATGAAAAAAGTGTCCAGACAGAGAATGCCAGCACCAGAACATCCTGCCTGAACAGAATCACAGAAGGATGCACCTTTCCTGGTCTAGCTGTGTAGACACTGAGGTTGATTCAGCCGCGGTTCTGTAGGGCAGGGCTATGTATTGCACTGGAAAGGAACCTGTCATCGTCCTCAAGGAGGAAGTTTTGCTGACAAGCACCTTGTCGGAGTTGAGGGCTCATGGATGTTGAAACCAAGATCCTAGTGAGGTTAGGTGATGTGTAATTGGATGAGATCCCACATATGGAGATTCTGAGAGAGATTTAAACAAAGCTGTGGTGATAAGGTCTTGCATTAGATATCCCGGGGTGTTGAAGATACCAGGAATGCATTATTTCTGCAAAATAGATACCAACCCTGAGTATGGCAAGGTTAAGAGAGGTCGTATATGCTGCAGGCAAGAAGATCATAGAGGGAAGGCTCACCCAGAGTGTTAGAGACTACATGATGCCACTATAAAGCCCCAAATGATGGCCATTGAAAATTGGAAGTATGACTTTTCTTTCTTTCTTTCCCAATATGTATCAAATGTTTCTTAAATGTTCTATTTAAAATTTATGGAGTGTAGCTGACTGGGGATAGACTATGGAACATAGATATAGACTATATAGATATAGATATAGATATAGATATATAATATGATATATACATATGATAGACATAGGATAGGCTGTAGACATCAGGGGTACGAGGAAAGCATCCAGGTTCGTCTTTCAGCAGAGGCATCCCAAAGTGGCAGTGACTTGATACAATGCATGAACTGCCCTCCTATCCCCACAGAAATGTTGGAAAGATACTTGATTTTAGGGTTTGTTTTGCTTACATTGCAGGAGTCACAGCTGAAAGATCACCTAGAATCTTAGACTTCTGTGGACATTTTTGATGTTGGATTAAATGCATTTCACACTATGTGTTAGTCATGGACCTGTGGGGCCCAGAGGAATAATATTACAGCTTGAATATAAAATGTACCTCCCATGTCCATGTGTTTGTATTTGTGGTCCCTACTGAACAGTGGTGTTTGAACTTTTGGGATACAGGGTCTGGCTAGCAGACACAGGCCACTAGAGATGGGCATTCTGCATTATATCCTGACCCTCTTCTCTGCTTCCTGGTCTTCCGTGATGTGAACAGGTCACACTGGAAGCTGAGCTGTATGCTAAGCACTTCTGCCCACCATAGCTTTTCAATCAGGATGAACTATGCCTTTTAAAGCATAGGCCCCAGATAGCCCTCCTTTCCTCCCGTAAGTTCTGCTCGCTATGTACTCTGCCCCAGTGATAAAAAAAGATTCAAAAAAATGTGTACATCTACACAATGGAGTACTACTCAGCTATCAAAAACAATAACTTCATGAAATTCATAGGCAAATGGAATGAACTAGAAAATATCATCCTGAGTGAGGTAATCCAATCACAGAAAAACACACTTGGTATGAACTCACTGAGAAGTGGATATTAGCACAGAAGCTCACATTACCCAAGATGCAATCCACAGACCACAGGAAGCTCAAGAAGAAGGATGACCAAAATGTGGATGCTCCCACTCCTTCTTAAAAGGGGGAAAATATCCATAGGAGGGGATATGGAAGCAAAGTTTAGAGCAGCAACTCAAGGAATGGCCATTCAGAGCCTAACCCACATGTGGCCCATATATATACAGCCACCAAAACTAGATAAAAAATGCATGCTGAAAGGGACTGCATATAGATCTCTCCTGAGAGATACATCCAGAGCATGTCTAATACAGAGGTCAATGCTAGCAGCAAACCACCGAACTGAGAATAGGACCCCCTTGGGGGGAATTAGAGGAAGGATTGAAAGAGTTGAAGGAGCTTGCAACCCCCATAAAAACAACAATGACAACCAACCAGAGCTTCCAGGGATTAAACCACTACTGAAAGACTGTACATGGACTGACCCAGGGCTCCAACTGCATATGTAGCAGAGAATAGCCTTGTTGGGCACCAGTGGAAGGGGAAAGCCCTTGGTCCTGCCAAGTTTGAACTACCAGTGCAGGGGAATGTTGGAGGGGTGTTGTGGTAAGGAGGGATTTATAGGGGGAATACCCATATGGGGGAGGGAGAGGGGGAAGGGAATTGGGAGCTTATGGACAGGAAACCAGGAGGGGATTAACGTTTGAAATGTAAGTAAAGAAATATATCTAATAAAAAATTTTTAAAAGATCATAAAAAAATAAAATCAATTATAAGAAAAAAAAAGATTGAATAAGCTAAGAACTGCATGCTGACAGGAACTGGATATAGATCTCTACCGAGAGACACAACCAGACCATGTCACATAGAAAGGTTAATGCTAGCAGCAAACTACTGAACTGAGAAGGGGACCCCCCCCTTTGGGGCAATTAAAGAAAGGACTGAAAGAGCTGATGGGGTTTGTAACCCCGTAAGAGCAACAATGCCAACCAACCAGAGCTTTCAGGGACTAAACCACTATCCAAAGACTATACATGGACTGATCCTGGACTCCAGCTGCATATGTAGCAGAGAATGGCCTTGTTGGGGCACCAGTGGAAGGAGAAGCCCTTGGTCCTGCCAAGGTTGGACTCCCAGTGGAGGGGAATGTTGGGGGGAACACCCTTATGGGGGAGAGGGATTGAAGAGGGGGCTTATGGACAGGAAAGTGGGGAAGGGAATAACATTTGACATGTAAATAAAGAAATATATCCAATAAAAAATCTAAAAAAAAAAAGAAAGAAAGAAAGAAAAAGTCAGTAATATCACTTCGCATTTCTGTAAATCTTGCCTTTGTCACTGATGGGCAGCAATTGTTTGTTCCTCAAAACTGGAAAGCAGAAGGAAGAAGATTTTTTTTCTTAAGGCAGGGCATCAAAGTACTTTGCCTATGGATACAAAGTTAAAAAAATCAGCTGTGTATTGGCACAGACAAAAGTTTCATATTCCAGTCTCTTTCTAAATTTGAGAGTGCCGAAGATAAAAATGTGTTACCTGCCCAGCTTTAAGCTCTAACCTTGATAACCATGGGCTGTGGAAGTGCTGTGTAGAAGATGTGCGTGGAGTCAGTTGAGAAGCAGAAGCCACTCAAGCTAAATCATGGATTGAGCAAGTTCATCTTGAGCATGGGCAAAAAGGTGTCCAACGCTGGTTCATGTCTTCGATTAGTTGCTTAGTTATCACCAGAGTGCTTTACGAAAGCATCAGGATTCAATTAAAATGTCTCCCCAATACTTTCAACAGCTTTTTCTGTGATTTGTCATATGACTAGCTAAAAATTCTCCTTCATATTACTCAAAATTCTCCTTCATATTACTCAATAAGACTTGTTATTTAATATTTATTGTG
The DNA here is from genome assembly GCF_011064425.1 of Rattus rattus. Taxonomy (NCBI): domain Eukaryota; kingdom Metazoa; phylum Chordata; class Mammalia; order Rodentia; family Muridae; genus Rattus; species Rattus rattus. Next base: position 17,954,128 of record NC_046170.1, read on the forward strand.
TTTATATAGTAGTCCCTTCCCTTCAGCCTCATAGTTTTCTGAACAAAAACGGGTATACGCATTGTGTTTCACATAATATTGACTTCATTGTATGACTTTGTAAATGAAAACATGAACGAAGGAAAGGAGAGAGGGAGGAGAAAGAAAAGAAAGGGTAAACTTAGGAAAAACCATGAAACAGTTACTAAATACCACTTGGGGTCTCAAACTATCATGGAAGAACAGTGAATGAAACATTTCAGCTCCTAACAGTGAAAACAAGAGAAACTTCCAATAGACCATTTTCCCCAAGGAGGTCTAACCCTGCTATTTTCATCAGTTCACCCCTAAGTCCCATTTGCTCCACAATGCAGCATAGTCATGGTCAGAATCCAAACAACCAGGGCAAATAGAAAGAAAAGGAAAAGATAAGAATAATTATTTAATCAGATTTCCATAACTATAGCAATGTGTGAGATACTCAACATAAAAAGAGAAAAGGCACTATTTGGGCTCATGGTTTGGGGGGAGGGTAACCTCTCTGATTGGTTGGCTCTTTGCTTTAGGGCCTGAGTAAGTTGGATCATTGGATCATGTAGCAGAAGTTTTTTACCTCATGGTGACCAAGCAGTGTGAAAGAAAGGAGGGACTGAGTCCAATGACCCCCTTTCAAAAACAAATGCCCTGAATGGCTCAAGTTCTTAGCAAAGGACTCTACCTTTTAAAATTTCCACCATCACCTGGTAACTCCAATTATTCCTCACCAAGTCTTTGTGCTATAAACTTCTGGAAACACTCGTCCAAACTACAGCAAAGAATTTCTACCGATACAAACCACTAGCATGGGTATGCAAGGGGGAAAAAAATCAACTAAAATTTTACAACTGTTTCTTTAAAACTGCAGAGCATTTTTTCAAACACATTCTATATTAACTTGAGAATATGAGGCCCTGGGTGGGTTGCGAGCTGACCAAGATAAACTCACAGAACCAGTGTTTTATACCAACCATCGACTTTTCCTACCATATCTGACTGCTTTTCTGATGTATTTTTATTGCTGCTATAAACTTTAAAAGGTCTACTGTAAATAATAAAAGCAGAAATAAAAACACTTCTCAGCCCCCACAGTCCTCATCAATATCATGGAAGGACCAGAAAAGATAACTCACAGAACCATTGTCAGAATTAGATGAGAGATGAGCGTAAAAGGGTTAGGTCAGAAGAGGCATATTGGGAAACTCAATAAACGTAACTACCACTAGCTGACATTATTTGCTTCAGTCTAACACCAGTTTCAATAAACATCTCTTCCAAAGCTAGCGTGAGACCCAAGTGGTAGGGTTGTGATTTACGTAGCTCTATGTCACAAAAATGAATTCACTTTGCTACACCGTTGACCCTACGGTTACAAGGCTTCTCAAATGATATAAGGTGTTATGCACAAAGCAATAGTTTATACCTGGGTACTTTAAAAGCTTGAACGCTTGTCTGTGTTTGTTCAAGCCTGTTATAAATATATCAAACTATGGGTTGGGAGATCTAATGCTTTGAACTACCCTGGGTATTTCAGAAGCCTACAGATAATACAACTGCATTTCCACCCAACACCCAGGCATAGCTAACTCACTTAAACAAATATTTATCATATTATTAATGTGTGCCCAACACTTACATATTGCTACAGTATAGCAGTGAATAGGAAAGGGAGGAAACCCATGATCTATTAGAAATATGTTCTTACAGAGAAGTGACCTGGAATAGTAAAATAGCAGAAATAAAAGTGTTTATTCCTAGGAAATGCTATCTAAGAGTAAAGGATAAACAGCTGCTGCACTTTAGTAAAAGTGATTTTTAATATGAAAGCTATCTTTCACCTTGACAACATGTACCCTATTTTCTAAGTATGGTTTATTCAGTATGGTTAGGATTTTGAACTTCCTTATCTCGACAAGAGATTCAAAATTAGAGTAATATACAGAAATAACTGACAGCCACTGATGATGTAGACAACTGTAGATGATGATGATGATGATGATGATGATGATGATGATGATGATGATTATATGGAAATACTGAAGATTTTGTTTAAAGTGCATATAACTATATCTTCAAGGGAAAGAGAGTAACATTGAGAATCTATTCATACATTTCTACCACTCCCCATCCCCCATCCCACTGCTCTCCCTCTCCCCTCCCTCCCTCCCTCCCTTTCTCATCTCAAGGTAATCCTTATGCTAAAAGCAGCACCCACAGTTAGCCTATGAATTTCCACATGATCTGCAACTTTATCCCCCTCATCCACTACAAAAGAAACCAAGTAACAAATCCAAATTCACAGCCCTATACGCAGGAACAATTCAACAAGAGCTGGAGAGCTGTCATTAATGAATCTTTGCAGTATTAGTGGAATAGGCTACATTGAAAATACAACATGCTATTTACAAACATTTTTAGGAATTAAGAAAAAAGAAGTCAGTGACTTAGTCACAATATGTACATAGACACACAAAAATATATCCATGTGAACTGAACTTTAATCTTATAGATAGAAAGGTGGCATATAATTTGCAAACAGCAAAATATTATTAAATTTCACACAACTTTTGATTTTTCAGATAATACTTTTACTGAACATGGCCACACCTGAACTCTGAAGTGATTGGGCTTTGTTCTTCAACACTTTTGTGTGCCTAACATATTGGTTATAGCATTCTAGATAATCAAGAGGATAGCAAGCCAACACTTGACATATAGATTTCTATCTCTGTCATGGTCAATTTTAGTCTATCAACATGAGCTTGCTGAAGGCAAAATTGGGAAGAACAACTCAGAATGTGGCATTGCATGATTTTTCTGTCAAAATGATGTAATTTCTCCTTCATGTCCAAGCTCATGATAATCTCTGTGGAGAATCTAGAGTCATGTATAACCCTTGCACCACGAGGAGGAGACACAAGTGGGAAAAGAGGCAGAAAGTAATCCTGGGAACTATGGTTTAAGACCAGGCTGTCTGCATTGCAAAAGACAGGCAGCCTGTGCTTGTCTGCTCTCACAGACTACCCTGTCATTTGTCAGTCCCAACTTACGTGGGTCCCTAAAACTGTAGTGGTCATCTTTCCTATGTGTAGTGTGTATCCATCTCCAGAACCAAGCTTCCTTCTGTGCCTAATATAGACTTGTGCCTTGACCATCTTTGAGTTTCCATTATTACTCCAGCTGTAGCTCTCCGTGTCTCTGTTGTACCCAGCTTTCTCTTCTTATAAAGATTGTATTCTGGGATGGGAGCCTCACTAATGACGTCATTTCAACTTCCTGTCTCTGTGAGAGCCTTGTAGAATACAGTCTCACACAGGTACCAGGCCTTGGGCTTCACCATAAAGGTATGTGATGCAAGGGAACTGTGGCTGTTCAGAGCTGTCACAGTTATTGAGAAATATTGTACCAATCAGTTTGCAATCGGGTTCATCTACATAAAACCTGTGTAAAATGGTTTACCCACCTTGACTGCGATTTTAGGAAGTGTCTTCATCACTGTCCCTGGTAACTGAAAATAAAATGTCTTGTGGTCTACCTCGACCAGAAAGGCAGGGCAGCAGAGAGCCAGGGGGACTGAGGTAAAAACCACAGTGTGGCTAAATCGAATGTGCTAGACATTGTGCCGGAGCGGTTTTCACCCATTCAATAAAACTGACCGGTTTAATTGATTGCCCCAAACAAAGTCCACATGGTTCCATAGACTCGTAGAACTTACATTAGAGTGGAGGAGATAGAAGGGTGGGCGCCACACATGTAAATAAATACCCAGAAATCACAACTGTAATGTGAGATACCAAAATAGAGAGCTGGGGTAAATCCACGTGTCTGAAAGTGCAGCTGTCTTCAATATTTCTTCGGCCTCTCTGAAGAAGCTTAATGCAGGTCCCAAAGCAAGTCAAAGAGACACAATTTAGGATGCTTGAGACCAGAAAATGGAGGACTAAAAGCCGCAGAGGTCTGGGTGAAAGGAGACCAGCTCCTGCGAATGTCATCAACAAGTACCATAGCAGGCAAGGCAGTAGCGGTCCCGGTGTGATGTATAAGTGAAATCTCAGCCCTGAACTTACTACCGCGATTAAGATTCAACTGGGAGTCAGTGAGCAGGATGTGAAGTGAATAAATTTACCAAACGACGTTGCAAATGAAGGATCATACAGCAAAATTAACCAGAACCAAAGCTCGTGAAACCCAAAGAACTTCTCTAAAGTTAGAGAGACCACTTGAAACAGAATCTGTTTATTTTCTCGTTGGAGCGTATGATCTCATTATCAAATATTTTTATGCGCTTAAAAAAGCCAATTAGACCGTGTGACGTCACAAGCAACAGGGAGTTGCTGCATTTGTAGGTCACTGGCAAGACTGCAATGAGGTGAATAGTGTTAAATGTTTGTACCTGTCACTTGCGTGCCTTTGGCAAACATCAGTAGTGGTAACACGAGAGTACTGTGGCCTCACTCTTCTGTGAGTCCCTATTCTAAGCGCCCATCTGCAGAGAGCATTCTGACAAAAGTTCCTTATTAAGGACCTCCGATTAAAGGATATAGTTAAATTGGGGAGTACCTGGAGTTACAGGTTTTACATGACTCAGGTGTTAACTCTACTCTCAAAATCTATGCTAGTGTAGGTTGCGCAGAACATACTTTTGTAGTTATTGTATTTAAGGAGCAATAAAAGAAAAAAACATATCAAAGGTCAAGTTCCATTTCATTCTAGTGCTGCAAAAGAAAAAGAGAATGGTGATACACCTCTCTCTCTCTCTCTCTCTCTCTCTCTCTGTGTGTGTGTGTGTGTGTGTGTGTGTGAGAGAGAGAGAGAGAGAGAGAAGTAGACAGACAGACAGACAGAAAAAGACAGAGACAGATTTCAATAAATTTTGTCCAAGTCACTTAATCCACATCTTATAAATTCTGTGCTTCTGGGGAAGCATATAAAGGTGCTATTTTATAGTTTATCTGGCCTGATGAATACAGAGTCATGCAGAATATTATATGGATTTGCTCCAGGTTTAAGACATTTCATAATTATAAAATATTAAATGATTTATTCTTAGATCAAAAAAATCCAGGACTCCTCTCACTTTATCACTGTGAAATTTATGGGGAAAAATCTAAAGAACAGGTCTAAAGAAAGGAGAGCAGAGGAAAAGCCATCTTGTTGGAGAAGCACAAGCAACTTCCTCTTTACAGAGAAGATGTGGAAAGTGAGGGGTTGTGTTTTATATTCCTCAAAGAGCTTCAGGGACTTAGCCCTGAAGTTCAGGGCTTTACAAAGAAAAGCAGTCGAGAGTGTCAGTTATCTCTCAGATTCAGCCTCGAAAGCCCTCCTGGAAATCAAGGGCAAGCCAACAGACTACCAAGCCATTGTCAGATTAATAGGTTATTGATGGGCAGGCTATCTTTGAAATAATCAAACTCAGCGGGCAGCCATGCTCCATGGAATTTAGGTCACTAAGAAAGAGACAAACACTCTGTTATTTCCATAGCTGTTATTTCTAATTATATACTTTCCTCCAAATTAAATAATAGGAAATCCTTCCACTAATATAATAATCAATCGTTTGAGATATATATATATATATACACACACAGTATAGACCCATTGTTGTTTAAATAATATTATTTCAGAGTCTTATAGTCACAAGCCTGGTGGTTGGTGGACATGAATGCTATGTGAATGCTGCTAGAGAAGAACCAGAGAGATGTCTCAGCAGTTAAAGGTACTGGCCACCAAATCTAACCCTCCCATGGAGGAAGAAGAGAATTGACTCCCTCCGGTAAGTTGTCCTGATATCCTTATTCATGCCATGACATGCATGCATTCACGAATACAAACAAGCAGACATGCACCTGCAGTAAGTAAATGAATACAATTCGAATTTATTTAATAAAAGAAATGACTGGTAGGAATGGATGTGTGACAGAATCGTGGGCTTCAGCAATTGTGTTGGAATGAAAGGATACTAATTAAACTAAGGAAATATCTACTTTAAAAGACCATATGGTAAAACTGGGCATTGTGGTAGCCCATGGCCAGGACCCTAGCAATTTGCATCCTGTCCATGCTGCCTCTCTTCCCAAATACTTTGCTCTGCATGGGAAAGGCTTAAAGGTCTTGACCACCTCTCTATTCCTTTCCCCAATCTGCAGAAAATGTAATCATCTAATGGGAAACCAATAAATCTAACCACAAATGGCTATAGATCATAAAAAGTTGATGTTATAAAATTATAAATTTGTTTGTAAAGGCCTGGGATTGAACCAATTATTCTTATTAAAGCTGTCAAGCAAAGCCACAAAGACGTATGGGAGGAGAGACTGCACAGATCTCATTCGGCCAATCTGGATTTTGTTCAAGCATGAAGACTGAAACCCAGATCCCCAAAGATCCCTGAAACTGTCAGTACTATGCTCTAATACCACTGCTTCAGAGGAGCAGAAGAGGGAGAGCAGAAAACAGTCCAAAACGAAATCTACATTACATAAAAACGGCGGACACAGGAAAGGGATGTTGTTAAATGTTAAGAGTTTCATTGGTTTATAAGGAATTTGGCTCGACTAATGAGCAGTGAGCACTCAGCTGTAAATAGGACATTTATCCACCCCATCCAAGGCTCAGAGGCCATCTTGCAAGAAAGGTCCAGAAGAAGTGGGTTAGAGGAATGGAACCCTGATGGTTTGGGTGTGATCAGACTATTGTCTTGTTCAACTCATAGCAGCGATAATCACCTGCACAAGATCTCCACAAGACTGAGCTCATCAACCTCCTGTCATGGACGGTTGATGTCCCCATGACCCTACTTTTTCTTTTGTGTTTAGTGAAGTTAATGGTTGAGGAGGGAGGAAAAGAGACTGTTACTTCAGTCACACGCCACTCGTAAGGTCCTGTGCTACTGTAAACTAACTTACACACATACAGCTTTAAACAAACCTAGCAAAACCCATCAGGTCACAAAACTGAGTCTTGAAAGAAGGAAGGCTAGCTGAGAAGAGAAAAGTGGTTAACAACAGTGGGAGAGGGACAAGAGATGGTAAGGAAAGTGAAATCAGGGACTATGATTGGTGTATATTATGCACATATATGAAAATGAAAAAGCAAAGTCTATGATTACCCACAGGGTGAAAGCATGTTAATGAACGTTAAGAACAACTTTGTTAAAGTTAGAGAAGAAACTGGGTTCTCGGCTACAACCTCATTTGTGTGAAGTGACAGCTTCGCCACCTGACACGAGCCACAGATTTAGTGACTGCTAAGGAAAAGATCAGGAGAAGACAACAGTCTCTCCAAAGAAGACTCCAAAGCCAAACTGACTAATACAGGATAAAGGAACGTGCCACCCTGGACTCGGAATTGGGCGTTTTGCTAACTGCACATTCCGCTGATGTACAATGTCTTCTAGCTAGAGATTAATTACCATTTGTATTGGTTTTCACATATATGACGAAGAAAACACATTACTAAGATTGAGTCTCATTTTTCTAGTTTATTAGCTGTGTGACCTTAGCACATCTGAACTTCTCTGAGCCCCATTTTATCATCAAAATGGATATCAGGATGATATCAGTCCTGTTACTCCCGAGCCTGAGGTAAAATATGTGTTTCTCTGATATTGCTAGCCTGGCCAATTTTTTACTCTGCATGAGGTCATATTTATTTTGAAGCTAAGATTATAATGACACAGAGATATTCCCTGGTAAATGAGAAATGAACCCAGCTCAAAGACTGTGTCAATTACTTTTCAAGAGTCTAGAACAGGGAGTTCAAATGAAATCCTCCTGACTCTCACTTTCCTCTCAGCTTCTACACCCTGTCCCATCAACCAAGCCCTGCAGGGATAGGGAGCCGCAGCCCTGCTCTCTTTGGTGACTATGAAAAGGTTTTGTCACGGATGCTTATGAAGTTGCCAGTTGTCAGGGTTGGAGCAGAGCTGGTTCCACACCAGTTCCGCAAACAGGAAATGTGTCCTTCCCAGCCCAGGGAGGGACTCCCCTTCTCCCTGCTGCAGTGCCCCATGGGTCTCCCCAAAGGAGATTTATTTGACTCTTCCTTCCCTTCTCATGGTGACAAACACACTTCACAGCTTATGGAGAGGTGGCACATTGTGACCCTGCCCAGCCCTTAGTCATCCTGTCAAACATGTCTGAAGAAGTGTTTCCTTTGAAGGGGCGTAGCTAAACACAGACCCTGATGAGGACTGCGGGGTGATGGGAAAAGCTCCTGAGGCATCCAGACACACAGACTGAAGGCTGTTCACGTGTGGACGTAGTCAGCAACCCCGCAGCTATTAATTATTTCATTTAAGCAGCTTATTAGATGAGACGTGTAGGGTGGACTCAAGAAATAACATCATTTCTCAATTCCATTCAACTTTTTAGATGACCCATTCTTCCAAACAGTGTTGCAAAAGAGTGCTATCACCTGTTTGTCTCTTTTCCAGGTTATATTATTTCATATTAAACAGTCCCATGCAATCAATTTTAAGACTTGTATCTCTTTAAAACTTCAAATGTCTCCACCTTTGTCCCATCCTAGAAACTTCAGCAGAGATAGGAGTAATGAACTCCTCTTCTTCTCCCTCTCCCCTTCTCCCTCCTGCCTTTGCATTTGAAGGAATATATGTAACCAGGCAAGAGCACATATGTGTGTGTGAAGGCCAAAGGTCAATTTCAATGTCAATGTTTAGATGGTGTCCACCTTGTGGTTTTAGTCAGAGGCTCTGGTCGAGATCAGCACCTTGGGTAGACAGGCTGCCCTCTGACCCTTGAGGACCTGCCTCTGTCTGATCTTTGTGTTTCAGTTCCTCCTGTTTGTGAAGCCAGCACTTTAGTGACTGGGCTATCTTGCTAGCCCTCTAGATTCTTTGAATGAAAATTAAAGAACAAAAAGGGTTTTGATTTTTCTTGTGATGAACTTTTAAGAGCACATCTGTTTTGAGGATGATTTGAGATAGTCACACAAATTAGCAAGGTAGTCAAAAGTACACCCCAAACCAAAACTCTGGAACTGAACCTCATACCCAGTTAACACACAACATTAATTGGTATACCAGTCCTGTCAGAGTTCGGGAACCAATATTCACACATTATTGTAAGACTTGACTGAGGTCCCCCAGACTCTTCTGTCCTCTCTCTCTCTCTCTCTGGAAGCCTCTTCAGGAAGGTATAGCATCTCCTTAAGCTCCTCTAGCAAGTGACACCTTTTTAGTTTTCCCTGGACCTTGACAATGGCAGGCAGGGCAGGACAGTTTGTGTAGAGTGATCCTCAGTGGGGTTTTGCCTGTTGTTTTTCTTATGTTCAAATTGGGACTAGAAATCCATAAGGTCTCTTTCTCTGTACTTCATGTGAGGTCAGTATGATTTCTCCTTGTTCATATTGACCTTGATCTTGTGAATGAGGCTTTTTTCCATTGAAAATAGATTTTTTCCACACAGAATATCTTAATTACAGTTTTCCCTCCCTCTATTTCTCCCAGTTTCTCCCCATCTCCTCTCCCATCTGGATCTATTCCCTTTCTGTCTCTAAACGGGCAACAAACAGGCTTCTAAGGGAATCTATTATGATACTATGTAATTATAATATAATATAATATCACCAAAATTGGACAAGGCAAACAAACAGAAGGAAAAGAACCTAAAAGAAGGCACAAGAGTCAGACACCCACTAACTTACATGGTCAAGAACCCCATAAAAACACTAAACTGGAAGCCGTAATCTATATACAGAGGAGCTGGTACGGACCCATGCAAGCACTGTGCATGCTGCTTCAGTCTCTGTGAGTTCATATGAGCTTTGCTCATGTCAGTTTGGAGAGCCTTGATGTCTTGGTGTCCTCCACACCCTCTGGTTCTTACACTCTTTCTGCCTCCTCTTCTCTGGGGTTCCTTGAGCCCTGAGGGAAGGCACTTAATAAAGACAGTGGATAAGACTCTATCAGGTTTCTTACTGTAAAACATTTGCCAGGAAGGCACTGTGTGTGCACAGATCATGTTTCGGGAGTGGAAGTAACAGTCGATTGCTAGAGAACAAAATACCCATACAGATGATTTAGAACTGGTGTGAGTTTGTGTGTGCGTGTGTGGGTGGGTAATCTATGCTTCCCACTTATTGAATAGCATATTTATATTTATATGGATTTATAGGCATTTACTTTAAAAGTTGGCAATGCAGTGTGGTTGTGTTTTCTCCCACAAATCTCCCCATCCTGAGCCACACATTCCTTCATCTCCCGTGTCCCTCTGATGTGTCCACCGCAGTGTGTGTGGTGTAGGAAGTAGACAGGAAGAACACCAGTCATTCTGTGTGATGTTTGTCTTGCTTCTTGGAAGTATGTTTCAGGACCTCCTTGTCTGTTGACTGTCCTTAAGCAACACCCACTCTTGGTTTCTTTTGTTAAAGAATAACTAATAACTGATCTATTGATTTCACACACACACACACACACACACACACACACACACACACATAAATACACATCAGTGTTCTCAGTGGTTCTTTCTCACTGTGAATTGTTAATGTCTTAGGTGACATTCTTTGCTGTTGGTGGGGTGGTTCATATAGGGAGATGTCTTTAGGAGATCCATTCCTGTGAATTCTTAGCACATCGAAGTGCTCTGAGTGTAGCACCTTCGGCTCCTTCTATTGATCTTGGCATAGCAGCTGACAGAAGCTTTCTGTATGCTTAGTTTATCCAGGGACACACATCTCTTGTAGGAGGCATTTTCAAAGACGTTTAAGCCGACCAGCCAAAGCAGTCATAGCCAAATCCATCTTTTCTTGAGTATTGGAGGGAGTCCAAAGTGGGCCTTTTTCTAATTTTACTGTCGAAAGGAGTTCTAGAAGGCCTCTTACCGTTAGCTGTTATGAGGTGTGAAGGAAGCCATCCCAGACTCTTCAAAGGTCTATGCCAAAGGTCTAGTGCTTTTCTTGACATCTGTCTTCCATGGCTTGCATTGGAAATTAAGAGCACATGGGACAGAGGGAATACCTAAGTACCGTCAGAGGAACTTACCTTGACAAGCTTTCCCTGGAGTCTTTGTCTAGCATGAAGCCTGGAGACAGGTAAGGGAGAGGGAGAACCTGTCTGCAGCTCTCACAAAGCCTATGAGTATGACTGAATTCATTTTCAGTGTGATGATTTTTCTCTCTTCTTTATTATTGTATAAACACACTGGAAACGGGTCAAATGTCACATTTTAATACCCTGTTTCATTAATAAATGTTTTTGATATTAAAGGTCAGAGCTAGGGATTAATGTGTACACTAGTGGGCATGAGGATAACTAGTAGAAAAACATACTGACATCACAGAGCTTCTTCAGTGCTGCAGTATTCCAATAAATTGAAGTACTTTTCACTCAGAGAAGAGGCAACATGAAATCGATGGCCTGTGCAGACAAAGAAGCATTCTGACAATTTAGACTGAGCCATGAAGAATGTTTTATCATCAGCCAGCAGAGGTATTTGGAGATTCTGAGGAAAGAAAGAGCATTAACATAGGCTGGAAAATCAAGTAGAAAAGGGCTCAGCTGTAAGATCACCAATGTGAGTTATGGTAGCCACAAAGGATGTGCTAAAAGATACAGGGAGAAGTGGAACCAGACAGCAGGTCATGCCTGGAACCTACTTACAAAGGTAGGCGGTTTTGATGACCATCATATGATGACAAGTAAGTTTGTGCACATTTGAGCTGAATGAGAGAACTCTTGTCACCATGAATTCACTTGTTTTCTAGACAAAAGTCTGTTACTAGGCAGTTGGTTGTTGTAAGAAGGAAAAATGAAAAAGGGATGAATGATATGTCATCTATTTGTGTATACATATGCTTGTGTGTGTATGTATATGTGTATCTGTGTGTATACGGTGTATGTGTATATGCATGTATTTGTGTATATATGTGGTGTATGTGTGTATATATGTGTATATATGTGATGTATGTATATGTGTATATATGTATGTGTGTAAATGGATGTATGTGTGTATATGTGTGTATGTATGTGTTTATATGTGGTGTATGTGTATATATGGATGTATGTGTATACATGTGGTATATATGTGTGTATATATGTATGTGTGTATGTGTATATATGGATGTATGTGTTTATATGTGGTGTATGTGTGTATATGTGTGTATATATGTGTATATATGTGGTATATGTGTGTGTTTATATGTATGTGTGTATGTGTGTATGTGTGTGTTTATATGTGTGCATGTATATGTATACATGTGTATATGTATGTATGTGTGTATGTTTATATGTGTATATATGTATGTGTGTATGTATGTAAATGTGTATATGTGTATGCATATGTATGTATATATGCATATGTGTGTGAATGTGTATATATGTATGTGTGCATATATGTATGTATCTATATATGTATATGTATGTATATGTGTATGTATATGTGTATGTATACATATGTGTGAATGTGTGTTGTATGTATGTATGTATGTATGAATATGAATGTCTGTGTATATGAATATGCATGTTTGTATACATGTGTAGGTGTACATAGAATGAACAAAGAAACACAGAAAGTATCAGACCTTTTCCCCTTGCAATAATGTCTCTTACTGAACTGGCAGCCAACAAGTCCAGCAATCCTCCCTTCTCAGCCTCCAACAACCCCGGGTTACTGCATAGGTGCTGGGCTCTGAACTCAAGTCCTTGTGCTTGTGCAGCAAGTGCTTTCTTAAGCTGAGCCATCTCTCCCTCTGCCACACTTAATTCATATGACTGGATCCCTCAAAACTCACCATTTTTCTTGGTTGCCTTTAAGTATACAGTAGTGGTGTTTGGTCTAAGAGCATGGTGATGATTTAAATTATGTTGGAAAAATTGAAACTCATTTAGAATTTTAATTTCACTACTAGAAAAGTCATAAGTCTAGTAAAAACATGTAATAGTTAACAACTTCCTAAAAAGCAAATGCTCAATCCCAATAACTTGTTTTCTGTTAGCAAATATTTAAGGAATAAATGATAAAATCTTTAACAATTCCTTCTGAAAAACAGAAACAGAATGACCGTTTCCTTATTGTGTTAGAATATTATTATCTTAAAACAAAAACTAGATTAAAATATTGAATAGGTAAACCACAAGTTAATAACTCTTATGATAGATGTGCACAAATTTTCAACAAAATAGAAACCAATCATATCCCTCTATGTAGTTGGAATTATAGCCTCAGAGCTAATGACATTCACTTCATTGTTCATGCCTGGCTCAATGAGACCTGTCATAGCAGCACAAGTCTAAGGGAAGAAGAAATCTTATCAACTGATGTGAGTACAATGATCAAGGCAGAGACAGTGCTTTGATGAGCTCCAATAGAGTTTCACAAGAAAAACTTGGGTAAAGTAGGGTAGAGAGGACTTTGCCCACTTATCCTCAGCCTTCAACTGCCATGCTGGGATTAAGAACAGAAACATGAATGCCATTCCTCTAAGACAAGGACTAAGACAAGAAGGTCCTCTTACAACTCTGACTCAACTTTGTTCTGGAAGTTTCTGTCTTAAGATAAGAGTAGAGGTGTGCATTTGTGTGTGTGTGTGTGTGTGTGTGTGTGTGTTTATGTGTGATGTACATGCACATACATATGTATATGTAGTTTGTTAATTTATTATTGCTGTTTAAATTTAAATTGGTCCTATTTAGAAAATGCAAAATTATCAAAAATAGTACCCAAAATGTTAGAAGAATCATATTTGCAGGATGAGCTCCTGCACAGTAATCAATTGCTTTGCTACATACTAGCAACTAGTAATTGGAATTTTAAGTTAAAAATGACCGCCAATAATAATAGCAAAAATAAAATTGTACAAAATATTTTCAGGCTCTACATGCATCAGCCTATAAGTGTTTGGTTAAATAAATTGTTTATGTAAATAAATAGAGATATGATATGTCATGATCATGAATTGAAAGAACATCAATATTTCTATTCTTCTGAAATCACTCTACATGCTTAATAAAATTTCATAAAAATCACAGTAATCTGTGAAGGATAGCAGGGAACTGATCCAAATGCTGGTAACAGCTAACACTTCTATGGACTAGTGAATGTAATACTGAAAAATAGGAGCAGAGCTAAAAGCTCCCTAAAAATAAAATGTTACTACCTGAATAATATTCTATGTATGAAAGGTACTGTATGCATAGCAACTTTCTAAAACATCTCAATACAAGACTACAGTCATGGTTCAACTGCTGTGAGTAATCTCTGAGAATTGGTTGCATTTCTACACTTGATCTTAGCCAAAAGGCCTATAAGCGATGAATTGGTTGCATTTCAAAACTTGTCATCAAATTCACAGTGATCTAGACCAGCACTTCCTAACCTGTGGGTGGGTCACTCTCCCTTTCAAAAGGGTTGCCTAAGACCATTGTAAAAGACAGATATGTACATTACAATTCATAACAGTAGCAAAATTACAGTTATGAAGTAGAAAGGAAAATAATGTTATGGTTGGGGTCAGCACACCATGAGGATCTGTATTAAAGGATGGCAGCTTTAAGAAGACTGAGAAGCACTGGTCTAGGCTTTTCCTGTTTTCTGTTGAAACATTTGTAGTTTTGTATTTCACGCATAGGTCTATGACTAAGTATAATATTGTGTCCAATATGTAAAACAGGAAATACTCTCTTTGACTCATAGCCTCAGAGGCTGACGTTCACTGACCTGTTAGCTCAAGTGTCACTAAGCATCATAGTGGGGAAAGCATTTGACACAGAAGGCTGCTTGCCTCATGGGGTTCAGGAAGTAGAGCATTAGAGCCAAGGGCAGCCTGTGTATACCGGCTTCCTCTTCCTGCTTCATTCCACTCTGGCCACCAACCTACCTAATACTGTTGGTCACATTCCAGGCAGTCCCTTCTCCTCCATTACTCTCCCAGGATGTCAACCATGTCTAGAAACATCTCAAAAACTCTTCTAGAAACTCTTAGGAGTTCTGCAACATGATTGCATTGAAAATTACAAATCAAGATCAGCCACTGCCCAGAGCAGTCAATGATATTTAATGACGAAGGACTAGTAAAACAGAGGAATATAAGTGAGCCCAGAAAATGTCTCACAAAAACACAGCTGGTTCATCTTTGTCAAAGAAAAAAAGATGACTCAACAGTGAAGGCATAATCTTTACAACCATGTGCCAGAATACATACACCTCCATATGCACAAAATGAACCTGGGTGTGACCTCACACCCACAGCAAACCTAAATGTAAACCTGAACATAGAAACCAAAACTCCAGAAGAACGAGAAACTATGGGGACAGATCTAGGTGACCTTAAGCTTGGTGGCAGGTTTTAAGATACAATAGCAAGATTATAACCCTGAGAAAAAAAATGTGATAACTGGGCATTGATGACTTCAAACTTTCTCTGCAAATCACATGGTAAAAATTTTCAAGATGCAGAAAAAGAGAAAATACTTGTAAAATGTTGTTTTCTGAGTTATACCCAGAACATAAATTTTTTTAAAAAAATTAAGCATAAGAAAAAAACCTTTAGAATTAAAAAGACTATCTGCACAGATACCTTGCTAAACAAGAAAAAATCACTAAAAATCATAAATAAAATGGTGAGCAAGATAATTTTCATTAGGGCACACGACTTATAGAAAATGAGATGTTGCTGCAAATCTGATAGATGGTTAGACTCTGATGATACTAATGCTGACTGTGATTATTGGGGCAAAGGTTCCAGACAACAGGACCATTCATCCCTTCCTGATGAGAATCCTACCACTGGGAAAGTCAGGTTGACAATGTGCTATGCTGCTCCAGATACCTTTATCATACATCCTAGCAAATGTGCTCACAGTCACCAAACTGACATTAAAACCCATGCTTACCCAGAAACTCACTATACTGCTGTTGTGCTGGACATAGTCAGCCACACGGGAATAAATTAAAATATTTCAACGGGAGAATATATACACTCACTCACTTATAATAAAATAAAACATTGCCCAGCAAGATGAAGGTTTGTATTTGATAAATTAGGAGTCTTGTGGCCAGTTGGAAGAGAGCCATCTGAAAAGATGATATATAATATTCTGGGGAAGATGAACTATGCCAGTAGTCAAAGCCAGAGTGCTTCAGACAAGAGAGAAAGACTGATGAGGTGGAGCATGGGAGATTTTTAGGGGAATTAAAGTCTTTTGTAGAATACCATCATAATATACATACTATACTATGTCTTTCTCCAAGTTACAGTAATTCACAATCCAAAGGGCAAACTTTGCAGATTTATTGGCAAATCAATTAGGAGAGCATGGCGGGGGGTCTCAAGATCAATCCAGAACATAAAAACAAATCTAATTGTATTTACATATGTTAAACAACTGGACCAAAGGCCCCAGGAGCTAAACATCAACACTGTGCCCCAGCTGATAGACAATGTCCCTGTGGGATTTCAGGTTTACAATTCGGAGACTACTATATGTGGAAGCCAGCACTGTTGAGCTGATGGTGAGAGCTGGGCTGCTCACTGTTGTCAAGAAATCTCACAGATTAGCCAAGTACAGCAGGCTAAAATGGACACCCAATGAAGGATTAGAGTTGGATTAACAGAAAACCCAAAGCACAATGCTGGTCATGAACTGCTTCAAAATGTGGGCTAATAAACACACCAAATGTAAAAAAAAAAAAGGTATGAAATCACATCAGCTAGCTAGATTCTACATAGATAGATAGTGTGTGTGTGTGTATGTGTGTGTGTGTGTATCTATATGTCTGTGTGTGCATATATGATTGGCATGGTATATAATAGATGATAGTCACATATGAAAATGTGCATATAAACACAGATTCACATAAAACTATGCATTTCTTTGCTATGTCTGTGGACAGGGGCCATATCCACTGACACTTAAGTATCAACAAAGCCCACTCAGTATCAAGTTCTGTTTTCCAACACTCTTTTCCAAGACAAGGAACAGGGTTCTTTGAGGACATGGATAATTTTCTGGCTGAGAACGTGTAATGCCAGGAACACAGGAAGTGTTCTTAAAGAAATACATGAGCCAAGAGAAATCATGAGGATGCCCTAGATAAAACCCAATAGAAACACATTTTTACAAAATGTCTAGCCCACACCATCAGAGTCATAAAATCTAGGAGGTATACGAGCTCTGTAAATATTTACTTTTCTGGTGAGAACAGTAAGAACTTTATTTCTAGTGAATCACTTGCTTCTCACAAAAAATCCTATAAGGTGGATACTATTTTATTGTCATTCACAGAAAAAGCAATTTCCCCAAGAATCATGTGTCTTATAATAGAGTTGAGAGTATGGTCATTTTATTGGCGGCATCCATTGACTAATGGCATGGGTCACGTAACCATAGAGATGTTACATAACTGTGGAGGGCATCACAGTACTGTTACAGAATAGAACAGGGCTTTTCCTCTGAATGTTATCTGTAAGAAATCTCAGATTTTGTGGTTATAACAGTTTTTATTTGTTTTTGGTTTTGTTTTCCTTGAAGTAAAATGTGTATATGGATGTATTTTCTTCAATAAATAACTGAATTGTTTCGAAGGCTCTCAGGTCCTACATTTTGGTAGTGTCGGGATAGAATGTGTAGTCTTTGCTGTCCCTCCCTGTAGGATCTCATTCTAACTGTGTCTCCCTCTGCCCTGAAGGAAGGCTTAGGCAGTGCCCCCCAAGTCCTGCCCAATAGACATCTTCACACCAGCAGACTGCACAACTGCAAACTAATGTGTCAGTGACCAATGTCATACACAATGGACATTTTCCAATCTCTCTTCTGTGGATGCTGCTTGATAGGATAGATGGAAATTTTTTCTTTGTAAAACTGTCCTTAATTCCTTAGCTTACCTGCCATGTAATTCACTATTTATGTAATTTCTGTTTTCCCAAATGTGAAAAGGTCTTATGACTTGCTTTTGAGCCACAATGTGTGGAAACAGGATACTCTATAGTGGCTGGGGACTGGCTATCAAAAGATGGAGTATCTCCTTCCTCTGTCTAAATGCAAAAGCTAGATCAATAAGTTTTGGGTTTGTTCTTTTTTTTTAAGTTCAACAAAGAGTAACTGAAACAAATGCTTAAAACCAATCTGTTTTCCTTTCTATATCTTTCTATTGTGGTTCAACAACCACAATAGAAACCATTTGGTATTTATTTAGGATGCAAGCTTTTAAGCCACGCTGGTTTTTAAACCACCATAGCTCTCAATAAATGACCTGTCTGCTCTCTCTAAAACGGGCAGCTCACCCTGACCAGTGACCTACTAGCACCTCAGTTGCACAAACTGAAAGGCATCATTCCTGCCTTTTGTTCTGATCTCTAAAGTTGTGACAGCTGACTTGTTCTCAAATAAGGAGCATCCTTTTCTTTGTCCTGATCACAGAGTTGCAGTTCAGTCATTAAACCTGCTACCATGATGGACAGAGTAACGGGCTGGAAGCTCGCACACTGCTACTTGGTGTTCACCACACCGAGGTGCATGACACTGTGGGAAGTGAGATCCCTGTTTGAATTTCACCCAACAGGAAGAGAGATGACCAGCACTCTACTCCGAGATGTGAGTGATACAAAACCTATGGGATTTCCTGCTTATTTTTTTTTTAATCTCCTCTAATGTTCAAATTAAGGGGTTCTTGTTTCTCTGAAGAACTTCATTCAGATCCATGTCAGGTGCATTCCATGGCTGTGCACAGGAAGAACAATGTACTAACAGGACATCATAACTGTGGGTGTCACCACTACCCACATTTGCTGGTGGCAATCAGGCTTAAAGAGTTCCTGAATGTAATGCCTTCCAGGTAAAGTCAGAGGAAATAGTTTAGATAAACATGGCAGCATAGGTGACCCAAGCCAGGTATTTTTCCTCTGGAATGACTCAGAATCCTCTGTATTTTAACTAGATAACCTCCCCCTGTGAGAGGATTAAACACAGGAAGGTGGGTGTCAGCAGGTTTCAAAGGCAGGCTTGCTGCTGTAGAAATCCATTTATCTATAAGCATCTTTCCATTTGGGGAAAGTTAATGAATACAGTGATAAGTGTCATTTAAGAATCTCTGGTAGCTCATTAGCAATTTTGTTCACAGTGTCTAAGGCCACCATGCCTTTTCCTGAGACACAGAGGTCTGCAACCCATCAGGACACCAAACTCCCACCATGCTGGGAGCAAACTCTCTCCTGCAAACATGGATTTACAGTCTGAAAACCAAATGTCCTTAACTCCACAGTGAATTTAATGTGGAAATAAGACCTGCATGAAGAAGCAGTAAGCAATTTGAAAATATCAGATTAAAACACAGCTGTTCAAATACATATTTTCAAACATTTTAGATCTTAAGAATGTTCGCCTAGAGGAATTTTTTCAATCATTTCTCATGTAATATTCTGAACTTGAAAGTGCTAAAATTCCAGGAGGAAGCCACTGGCAATATTTCTGTTTATTAGAAAATGAAAAGCAAAATCAGATAACTCTGGATTCAGATCAAATTATAAAACGAGTCGTTTTGAAAGTGTCAGGTTTGGCTATCTGTTGAACATTTTATAAATCTTTTAGGAACTTGGAAATCAGAGGCAAATTCATAAACACAAAGAGAAGGAATGATTACAAGTTGAGAATCCTAGGTCTGCTATTTTTCTCACTATAGGAGTCTGTATACTCACTATAGAATAATATAAAAGGTTACGATATAACCATATATGTCTATAATGTAAAGAACGGCCATCTATATAATACATATCATGATTATTAAGTACCCTTATATTCTGTAATACCAATTTCAATCTTATATCTGAGACAATAAGGGAGATGTCCTATATCCTGACTTATTTGTGCAATGTCCTGCATAAGCACTTCTTCTGTAATTCTTAACTAAAACAAACAAAATGTATAAGATGTCTATTGGCCATCAGGCAGATATTCCACAGTTCAATTGATCATGCTTTCTTGTTGAATATTGTAAAACATGTATGAAAAACAAATATTTTAATGGGGCATAAAGCTAACTGGAAAAGGGAATATATGCAAATATGAAGACCATTGCATTCATTCTCGTTTTACCATTGGAAAATTCATTAACACAAAAAATGTACCAACTCGTGGGTCTGTGTATGTGTCAAGAGCTTCATGGATCATGAAGTGTCCCAATCTGGCTGTCATACAGTGTGACAACACCCATGTCTCCTGGAGACCTTGGTGGCTACAAAATGGGCATTGAATTCTCATTCGTCAGTTTTTTTTTTTAAATCAAACCAGAAAATTATTGAGTTGTTCTTCCAGGTGCAGGTGCATCTGGAAGTTTGATGTCAGTAGTGCAGGTTTCTGACTGCAGGTGTCCTTTTCATACTATCTTCTCTTTTACACCTGGACACACTCTCATTCTATACAAGGATTTACAGATAACATGTTGCTTCTTAAGAAAATAGATAACAGAGGATCTGCCCTTGAAAAATGCAGCAGGGCCCCCCCCCCAAGATCCCTCCTGTCCTGGGCAGATCCCACTGTCCAGCCCAAGCTGTTGTCATTAATGTCAGACACAGGGAGGTCCCATCCCAGCCACCTTCTCCCATGTTTGCTCTCCAGTTCTCAGTGCTGAGAAGTTGCATGCATATTCCAGTCACACACGAGAGCCCATCTTCCTGTTCTCTCTCTCTCTCTCTCTCTCTCTCTCTCTCTCTCTCTCTCTCTCTCTCTCTCTCTCTCTCTCACTCTCTCTGACTTCATGGGAAGTTCCAATGTCTCTTTATGACTGTCTCTCCATTGTGAATCTAGATTGAAATTTCATCTCCTTTGAAAAATATTTACCTACTACCTTCTTTCTGGCTGTTCTGTGGTTTGATTCTTGACCTAGATTCTCCTCAAAGCTCCTAATGATTTTTTAGTAGTAGCTTAATTCGATTAACAGCAAGGCCCCACGGCAACGTGTGGAAGGAAGGTCAGAGCTTGCTGTGTCTGCTTTACCAGTTATCAAGACACTGATTTAATTCACTTGCCAAGTTTAGCATAAGGCAGTGTTGCAGGCTGTAAGTCAACTGAGTTAATCTGAATGTTTCTGCTCAATCAGAACAAAGGCTTTCAATATATGATAGCACAAGTTGAGTGTTACCCTAAAAGAAAAGCCCGAACTTCTTCTCTTCCTCTCTGGATCTTTCTCTTTCCCTTTTCCAAGAGAGAATATGTACTCAACCTCACATTACTGGATATTATATTAACTTAATGTGTTTAAAATTTCATTGACAGGTTTCTAAAGCAAACACCACGTTGTCCCTAAAAGGCTTTTTTTTTGCTCATAAAAGTTATTATCCAAAATTTTCATGCATTCAAAAAAAATCTCATGTGGAGGACCATCTATAAATATCCATGGTGTTGATGACTTCCTAAAAGCCACTTATTTGCTTAGTTGCACTTATTATTCTAATTCCACACATACTCATTTTCTCTTGAATAGGAAAAATGTATCTTGAAGAGTCAACTGTTTTCCAAGCCCTTTGATAGTGCTGGTTTGCTAGCTCACTTCACATAACACCCCCAAGCATCAGCTGAAGCAAGGACGGAATTGGAAAGCACCAAGAGCTCTGAATGTAACAGGTCCCAACTAGGGCACTGCAGGAAGTCCTGCTAGGAGGGTGGAAAAGTGTCCTTTCGAGGGCAGATATAATAAGAACTGCCTAAATCTGGGAATTTTACATTCACCATGTCACAAGTAAGACTACAAAATGGTCATTTTTATTTTGGTTAGTAGAGGATGGCATAGCCATATGTACCTAGCTGCTACCACATTTGGCAGCTCCATTCTAATATATTCAGCCCATTGTTTAGATTCCACGTTTACCAAGAACACCAAGGATAATGTGCTAATCACTAGGTTAAAATCTCAAAAAGAAAGAGTGGAAGGGAGGGGGGCTTATTTTGGACTGCGGGTTCGAATTGCTCACCCAGAATTGATTAATGAGTTGCTGGGGTCTGAGCAAGGCAGAGGATTATGATAGCGATGGGCGAAAGGCAGGGGAGGCTGCTCAACATGGAAGGCAGGAAGCTAAAAAGCAAAGGAATGGGGATGGGACAAACTCTTCCCTTCAAATAGATGCCCTCGCTTTTGTCTAATTTCCTATAAGGCCTATCAGCCTAGTATCCTATGAATGTACTAATGTACTGAAGAAAGCAGACTCATGATCCTCCCCTCATCAAATGCCCTACCTATAAACATTTCTGCATGTCAACCAGGTCATCAACCTGTGAATTCTCAGGGAGCCACCTTATAATGAAGAGATAAACACAATATTCTGAATAACATGACAATTACTTTAAATTCCTCTCCTATGAGATGTTGACATCAGGAGGCAAGTGAAACAAATTCTCATACTAGATTTTGAGAATCAAATGAAGCGTACACACACACACAAGAGAGAGAGAGAGACAGACAGATAGACAGACAGAGACAGAGACAGAGAGACAGAGAGAGACAGAGAAAGACAGAGAGAGACAGAGAGCATTTAGTTCCATATGATGCCATCTAGAATAAAAGTTATTTCTTAGGCTTCCTTACACTGAAGTTCCAGTCCCTGTAATATAGCCAGAAATAACATGAGTCACCTGGAAAACTTTATGAACCGCATCTCTGGCCTTTCTCCCTCTAATTATCCTCATGGCTATTGAGAACATAAAGACAATGGCTGAAGACTCAGCCACTTAGTCAATGAAATAAAGAATGCAGTGTGTGAATGGATGGTCAATATAAATGGGATTTTCCCTAATGACATCATAGAACTACCCAAGCATTTTCCACTGTCAATCTCCCTCCAGATTTTACAAGAAGAGAAATAAAGCTGTATGTAGTTTAAGATATTATAATTGTATTAATTTTCTATAACAAATAACTAAACCCAAGCTTAATTTATACATATTTGTTAATAGTACTTGTTATTAGATGTAGACTAACATTTATCTAATAATAAGTAAAAGCTCTTATTTCCCACGTGAAAATTGAATTACATATAATGGAATAAAGTGGCCATTATAATGGCAAATATTTATTATATGCTACAATAACAATCATCTTTATTTTGAGTCAATTTTATGAGAGGTTATCACACATGTGGCATGACAATAGACCCAATAGTTCAGGAAGCTATGCTGCAGACATTTGAGAAAGCCAAAATTCATCATAGAAATATATACATATATTCATATACACATGCTTGTATATATATTTATATATGTATATATACATGTATACATGTGTGTATATATGATTAATTTAAGCTTTCCCCATATTTATTATCTTTATATATATACACATATGAACATATATGCATGTATATGTATATATATATGTATGTGTGTATATGATTATATAAGTGTTATTTTTCACAAATATAATTTGTATACAGAGTTTCATGGTCTCAAACTATGTCCTCCCATTACAAAAGAAAATTTGCTAAGATGTTATCATCTATTCTATATACTAAAAACTGTGGTCTATAAAAAACATTAATATTCATTAATATTGTATGGTTGGCAGCAGCTAGTTTCAGTTACAGACTAATAACTTAGCCCCATGTAAGTCTCATGACTTACAATCCCCAAATCCATACCCTGATTAAACTGTAAATATTCATAGGTCACGAACCTTAAGGCTGTTTACAAACTGGAGTCTTCCAAGCCACACACTCAAGTATCAATACTTAGTAACTCTGAAGATCCATATTTCTACAGCACAACGTCGAAGTTCTTTGAAATAACAATTGTAATGTAAATAAGAAATACCCAATTTAATAAAGATGGAGAAAAAAAGTGAAAACTCATGTTCAAACTCAGTGGTAGCGATTACAGAAAGGGAGAGGACAAATGGATATCAAAACGAGCCTTAGATTGGACTGAAGCACGCTCATGATGAAGCTTACACTCCTCACTTACCTGCCATCTCTCTTCCTCACACAGTACCTCTCCTTGAATTCATGTGCTGCTAGACTGCCAAAAGGTCTTGTTTCTATTGAAAAACTGGGCACTAAAAGGGAGAAATTCGACTCAGTCCCAGGATGTGGAGATATAAATGGTGAGACATCCTTCACTCTGAATCATGTACCTATACTTGATGTGTGTCCATCTGCTTGCAGGTTTTACTCCTTCCGTTATAGCAGAGAAGAAAGCAATGTTCATGGCAGAGACTACCGTGTGCTACCCAGAATAACCTTCCCTCCCAGCAGCAGGAAGAGAGCAACATCAAGAGACAGCAGGGGTCAGATAGCCACCCTTGGACTGGTAGCTAAATGACTCTCAGGTGAAATGAGGCTAAGGAACAATTACAGAAGGCTTTGCCACTAATTTCATAAAGTTTTGTCTGTGAAGCAATAAATGGAATGATGGTACTCTTCCAGAGGCTGAGTGAGTATTACTCAAGCACAATGTCTCCTGGAATTTGGAAGAACCAGCACAGAAGGGAAAATGGCCTGGATGAAATCATTTGAAAAATTAGTCAACTGCAGTGCAGGTCTTACAGAGAACCCTGGACAGAGGGCCCACTTATTCTTCATCATACCTGGCCATGGGTATCACATTAATTTAATTCAATGTCTAGACAATGTGGTGAAAGAAATGGCATGGCATGGGAGTTGGAGTTTCCCAGGTCCCTTATCATGTCTCACATTTTATATTCTTTTTTGAAAATGGACTACTCCAAATTATAACTTGTTAACCAAACTGTAATGCTTCAAAAAATAATATGAGAAATATGTGAAACTGAAAGACAAGGAGGATGGCTAAGAAACGCCATCCTCTAGACTCCATACAAGCATGGCAATCATTAATTTACCTTCGGTCAGTTATAATAGGCCTGCACTTGACTGGCTTTATCAACCATCAGCCACAGAATGTAATGGGGCTCTGGGGAGCACGTCCCTTACTGCTGAACTCTTGGCCATTCACAGATTCTGCCAGAGGAGACTCACTCTTGTGTATGCACTGCTGAACCGAGCAGGTTTAACAGAGCTCCAAACCCCTGGTCAAATCAATGACGCTGGGTGCCATCCTCAGTGGGTCAGAAAGGGAAATGGATATATGCAAATCCAAGAGAAAGACTTGTGAAGAGTGGATGGACAGGAGTCTTGGGGACACGGAAGGAGATGGAGATGGATAGTTGTTTAGCCTGCATTATGTACACGTGTGAAATTAAGGACAAATATAATTTTTAAAAACTGCCAACATGAAAGAAGAAGCGATATGGCAAGCTGTCATAAACTGATGTATGGTAATTAAAATCATACTTTCTAAATGGAATTAGAGGAAATATGATTTCATACACTCTGTGTGATGAAGTAGTATTTTCCAATGACTACACTGAACAGTGGATATTTTAAAGATTAATATTGTACAGTTTTTATTTTAAAATTAATAATGTTAAAATGCTCGTATGCTCAAAATTATTTGGCAGATTCAATCCAATACCTATCAGAATTTAAGGGGTATTTTTGATAGAAATACAAAAGGACAATCTAAAATAATATACAAAAGATTCAATCTTAAGAACACTAAAGTTTGAGGTATTGTATGTCCTGATTTTCAAATATATTATAATACTATGACAACAGCATGGTGTTGCCCTAAAGACACAGATAATTCCAGATGTGAAACAGAATGAAGTTAGATAAATATACATATCTAATCAAATGATCCTTGTCAGAGTATCAACACTACCCAGTGGGGAAGATAAGCTTTGCTCTAAATAGCTTGGGAAACTAGACACGTGTACACATAAGAATGAGGCTGGACACCATTCTTGTGCTACGCACAAAAATCAACTCAAAATGGATGAAATACTTTACAAATAAAACCTAAAAATAAACAATTCATAGACAATTTGGCTAGGACAAAATCAGGACAAATAATACTGCAAATTAGTAGTGATATATCAAGCTGCCGTAACTTTTATTTGCCTGCTGTAATTGTAATCATGGAGGCTTATTGGCATCTGCTAACATAAGGAATCCTGGAAGCTTCTAGCCTCCTTAAAATCTAATGTAGGCCAAGAATGTTTTCAGCCTCTGTGCCTTAGTGCTGAATAACCTCAAGCTTTTTTATTCCTTCTGAGCTTTGACTGGCTGGTCAACTCAGCTCTTCTGGCTACAAACGCCTCTCCTAGATGACTGATTCAAACTGGCTTCTTTCAGCTTCTGACTGAATTGTTCTGCCTTGGCCTCATACTAATTTTGAAAATATGTCCTAATCTTCTGGTTCCTTCTCGCTCTCTGGCTCATGCTGTCTTCATCTGTGTCTATTCGCTCTGCATCCTGTCTCTGTACAACTGTCCTGGTAAAACTGCCCTTTCTCCTTTTTTTCTTCTCTACATTGCTCTCTCTTAAGTAGCCTCTTTTCTCTCTGCTCTTGAGAGAGTTGGGCATATCATAATCTGTCAAATCTTTCTATGATTCATTACTTTGTCTGCCTTTCCATTAGATAACATGTTCAACCATGGGTGTTTTTTTCTCAAACTAACTTTACCTTCATTGTTTGGAATTAAATGGGTGTACTATGGGCATACCTATATTCAAGCTAGAGTAGTGATGTTGCTGGTTTAAAATCCCTCTATACTGTACAGTTAAGAAAAAACTAAACAAGAAGGTAGCCTGTGGAATGGGAGAAAGAATCCCCCAATGTCTACTAGAGATCCAAAATACAAAGATAAAATGGAGCTAGGTATAAACACCAGATCTTAAACAATTGTCAAAGAAATTGGATGGACTTTTCCCCCCGACAAATGATATACAAGTAAACCACACAGTGTACAAAAATATGTCCAGCTTCACTTAGCATAGGAAAAATACAAAGGCCTCACACTTGTTAAGATTGTTAAAAATTAAAATAAAAAACTAAAGCACATGTTAGTGTTAAAGAAACTAAAACCCCAGTGTACCCTGATGGGAAAGAATACAGCATACCCACAGTGAAAGAAAGTATTGATGGGTGGATGTGTTGGTCTGTACCTAATATAAAACAGAAAAACCACATGATTCCATTTCTACCCCAAAGACTTTGAATCAGGTTCTCCAAGAGCTATCTGAACTCCCACATTCATTCCGGCATTGTTGACAACAACCCTGATATGGTAACAGCCTCAATTTCCATGACAGATGAATGCAAAGCAAACATGGTACGTGACACAATATTATTCAAGCTTTAAAAGGATATAGTATTGTCATAATTAATAGTATAAATCTACCTTGGGGACACTGTAAATAAAATGATCTAATAGCAGGAAGATCACTATTACCAATACCATTTAGATGAAGTTATAAAATAGCTTAAATATAGAGGCCAAAGGGCAAGGGGCAAGGAGACAGGAGAATTGGATAATGGTAACTTACATCCAATAAAAGAAAGCATTCAGTTATATAAAAACATAAGTTTTAGGGAATTTTTTGTACAGCAGCGAGACTATGGGTAACAGTTCTGCTTTGTGCACTTTCAAATTCATTATGAGGTAAGCGCCAGGGCTACTGAGATAGCTCAGTGGGTAAAGTGCTTGCCGTGCAAGTAGGAAGAACTGAGTTCAATCTACACTTGACCCAACCTACATTAACAAGAACAAAATATGGGCATGTTGGTGCATATTTTAAGCTGTTTGCTGAATTGAGACAGGAGTATTCCTAGGCAGAGTGATTAGTGCACAATTTATGCTTGTAAGAGACTCAGACTTAAAACCAAAACAAAACACGTTGATAGATCATGTCTGAGGAATGATCCCCATCCAAGTCTGTCTTCTACCTCCACTTGCATGCACACAGAGACTGTACTTCAGGAGTAGACCACCAGGAAATGGAAGAAGAAAACAAATGTCTTCAGTATTTAAAAGAAAAATTATTCTGAAATGTTCAGTCTCACAGGACAGAACACTGATTTACATTCTAGATACTGAGATAGCGGGAGAAAGATTAATAGAAAACAAAAACTTTTTTTAAATACTAAGGCAGTCCCACTAAATTACAGTTAATTTTTAGCCAATGTAGAGTTCTTCCCACTTTACTCAAATTTACTTTCTGTCATTTTCACACATTTCTTTGTATCTCTGTGTTTAACTTATTATTAATATTTAATATTATTTGCTAATGATCCACTTAAGACATTCCTTCTCTGGGAGCTCGCTGAGATGATGAAGTTTCTCAGTCTAATTGTGTTGATGGCTGTCTATACTGTGTTAAAATTCATAGTACTGCACACAACAAAAAATAAAAATTTAAATAGTCCTTAGTGCTACTGAAGGCCCTTATTCTTGTATAGTTCTTTCATATTATAATTTCTTTGTTAGTTTCAGCACAAGGCTAAGAATACAAACACAGGCAGGACATTTTAATCCATGCCCATAATCATGACTTCTGTTCTGTTTGGTGGCCTACAATTTCTACACATTTTCTCTCTAACATCAAATATAAATGTGAAATTAGGTAATGAGTGAAATATGAATTCCTTTCCACTATAGAAATCTACTCACCAAAGGGAATATTTAACAGCAGACAAATAAACAATGTGGGTCAACTAAGAAAATAGAATATCATATCAATCTAGTTCAGTCTCATTATGGCTCATGGTAAAGCCAATGATGATGACAATTTTCCATCAACTGTAGAGTCCTTGTACACTAGATTCCACGTCCGACATGCATCAGCCACAACTAGTACTACCTAACAAGAGAAAAGAGAACTCTTTGGATGACATTGTCTGTATTTTTCACAGCTTACTTTAATAAGGGTTCAGCCTCCCCTCTGGCCCACCATCTACCAGAGGTAGTGCATAAGAAAGGTTATTAGGATGCAGGAGAAGTGGACTTGTTTAGAAATAGGTTTTTGTGGGTAATTCCAATCTTTCCTTTTCTCAGTCTAGTCTACTAGCAAACACCAAACACAATTCAGCAGGGACATTTCAATCTACAAGAAACTTCAAGGCTGGCCAACTGGCCCGGGTCCACAGAGTTGCCAAGAAGCTGCAGGAAACTCATCAGAAGTTCTTTCATGAGTTTCTCTCCACATTCACTACAGGCTAAGCTCAATAGTATCATGTAAGGTAAACCAGTACATGTGTGTCGTCAGTGAAGACCAGTGGGGTAGAGCACAGTAAGCCAATGCTCCAGCTCCCACTGTCTGAAGGGTCATACTTCTATTTTTTCTAAACATCACATGTTCTTTCATGTTTCTGCTTAGCAAAACATCCTTTCACCTATGTGCCCCAGCAAAACATCATTTGACATAACTGACTTTCCAAAGAAACCAGAAGTTTCCATTTCAATTGTCTGTACTTAGTATTGACATACGGGTCAAACCTAGGAGGTCGTGCATTGTGCCAGTGCTACTAAGTGGAATTTAAATATAAATTTCATTCCTTATTCCTAAGGCTTGTCAAATATCTCTCAACTTACTTCATACTGTTGTATAGGAAGACCATCTCTATACAGGCTATACAACTGTATGGATGATAAATGGTAATGGTACTCATAATATATATAATAACTAACATACTATATTTTTCCATGCCTACAGCTCCATTCTAAGCATTAACTCTCTTGTATTTGAAAACTTAAACACTTCTACAGATTAGTACTACTATTCCCTACTGCCATAGACAGGACAGCTGAGGGTAAATCAACTTTGTGTCTTTTATTTTTTTATATTTCCTTCCTTTTATTCATTTGTGTGTTCTCTGGATGAAATCCTGGAATTCACAAATGCTGAATAAGAACTCATTGGGCTGTATCCACTTTCATTTTTCCAATTTGTAGATGGAGACACAGAACCCTGCTAAGGTTCCCAGACTAGCTTAGAACTGTCTGCATAGGTCAGGCCTTAAAGTTGTGATCTTCCTGCTTCTACCTTTCAAGTGGCCAGAAGTACAAGCCTGACAGAATTATGCAATTCAACAAAGGTCATATGCTAATTGATTAAAAGCTGAATGAGGCTCAGTATGCCCTCTCCAGAGTCCATCACCTTACAGTAGCATTACCTTAATTAAGCAATTCAGCAAAGTGTAGCTCTCCATTCCCTTCGTGGCCGTGGCTGTAACTATTATTTTTATTTTGTATGATATTCCAATGAGCTCCACACTGTCCAGGGCTATGTATGCTAAGGAAGTAAATACAACCATTTTGTCGACACTATTCATTTTGTCACATTTTTTAATAATGCAATAAAGACATAAATGTCTTTTTAATGTCCTTCACATTCATAAAAAAAAAAAAAAAAAACTTCCACTGTAAAAATGTCCCAGCTCTTGCTCTCTCTCCTGAGCTCTAGACCAAGATGTCTACCTACAATCTGATATTTCAAGACTTATATCAGGCTGAACGTACTAGTTATAGTGCTGAACATACTAGATATAGTGAAAACTAACACAAAATATCTACATCTCCTTTGAAATTAGAGGAGATCTCAGCAATGTCCTATAAACTGGTTCCTGTAATTCAATATGACTATTGTTCTACCAAGGTCTGTAAAGAATTGTGTTCGAATTCTGATGGGGATTCTGTTGAATTTGTAGATGTGTCTGGTAAGATGGCCATTTTTTTTTTTTGGTTCTTTTTTTCAGAGCTGGGGACCGAACCCAGGGCCTTGCGCTTCCTAGGCAAGCGCTCTACCACTGAGCTAAATCCCCAACCCCAAGATGGCCATTTTTGCTATTGTTAATCCTACTGATCCATGAATATGAAAGATCTTCCCATTTGCGGATGCTTCTTCAATTTCTTCTGTCAAAGATTTGGATTTCTTGTCATATAGGACTTTCACTTGCTCTGTTAGAGTTACACTAAGATATGTGATATTATTTCTGGCTTTGTGAAGGGTATTGTTCCCCTTATTTCTTTCTTAGCCCATTTATCATTTAACTAGTATATATTGAGTAGATAGGGAGACAGTGGGCAGCCTTGTCCTGTCCCCGACTTTAGTAAGATTCTATCATGGTTCTCTCCATTTAATTTGATGTTGGCTATTGGTTTGCAGTATATTACTTTTTTTTCTTTTTCCTTTGTTTTATTGGATATTCTCTTTATTTACATTTCAAGTGTTATCCCATTTTCCTGCATCCCACCCCCCCACTCCTTGCCATAATGAGGGTGATCCACCACCCACCCACTAACTCACTTCCTCCTCCCAGCCCTGGCATTCCCCTACACTGGGGCATTGAACCTTCACAGGACCAAGGCCTCTCCTCCCATTGATGCCCAACAAGGCACATCCTCTCCTACATACACTGCTGGAGCCATGGGTCACTCCATGAGTACTCTTTGGTTGGTCGTTTAGTTCCTGGGAGCTCTGGGGTGTCTGGTTGGTTGATACTGTTATTCTTCCTATGGGGTTGCCAACACCATCAGGTACCTCAGTCCTTTCTCTAGCTCCTCCATTAGGGACCCTGTTCCCAATCCAAAGGTTGGCTGCAAGCATCTGCCTCTGTGTTTGTCAGGCTCTGGCAGAGCCTCTTAGGAGACAGCTATATCAGGCTCCTGGCAGCATGCACCTCTTTGCATCCAGAATAGTGACTGAGTTTGGTGACTCCTGTGGGATGGATCCCCATGTGTGGTATTTATGGATGGCCTTTCCTTTAGTCTTTGCTCCACACTTTGTCTCTGTATTTTCTCCTGTGAGTATTTTGTTCCCCCTTCTAAGGAGGACTGAAGCATCCACACTTTCGTTTTTCTTCTTCTTGAGCTTCATGTGGTCTGTAAATAGTATCTTGGATATTCTGAGCTTTGGGGCTAATATCCACTTATCAGTGAGTACATATCATGTGCGTGCTTTTGTGATTGGGTGACCTCACACAGGATATTTTCTAGTTCCATCCATTTGCCTGCGAATTTCATGAAGTCATTGTTTTTAATAGCTGAAGTTATCCATTGTGTAAATGTATCTATTTCTCTGTTGAAGGGCATGTGGGTTCTTTCCAGCTTCTGGCTATTTTAAATAAGTACACTACGAACATAGTGGAGCTTGTGTCTTTGTTATATGTTGGAGCATCTTTTGGGTATATGCCCAAGAATGGTATAGCTGGGTCCTCAGGCAGTACTAGGTGCAATTTTCTGAAGAACCACCAGAAAGATTTCAAGAGTAGTTGTACCAGCTTGCAATTCTACCAACAATGAAGGGGTATTCCTCTTTCTCCACATCCTTGCCAGCATCTGCTATCACCTGAGTTTTTGATCTTGGCCATTCTGACTGGTATAAGGTGGGATCTCAGGATTATTTGGATTTGCATTTTGCTGATGACTAAGGAATGTAAACATTTCTTTAGGTGCTTCTTGGCCATTCAATACTCTTCACTTGTGAATTCTTTGTTTAGCTCTGTACCCTTTTTTTAAATAGCATTATTTGATTTTTTGGAGTCTAACTTCTGGATTTCTTTGTATATATTGGATATTAGCTCTCTAATGGATATAGGATTGGTAAAGATCTTTTCCTAATCTGTTCATTGCCATTTTGTCCTATTGACAGTTGCCTTACAGAAGTTTGCAATTTTATGAAGTCACATTTGTCAATTCTTGATCTTAGAGCATAAGCCATTGGTGTTCTATTTGAGAAAATTTTCCCTGTGCCCATGTGTTTGAGGCACTTCCCCACTTTCTCTTCTGTTAGTTTTTGTGTATCTAGTTTTATGTGGAGGTCCTTGATCCACTTGGACTTAAGCTTTGTACATGGCAATATGAATGGATCGGTTTGCATTTTTCTACATGCTGACCTTCAGTTGAACTAGCACCATTTGTTGAAAATGTTATCTTTTTTCACTGTATTGTTTTAGCTCCTTTGTTAAAGATCAAGTGACCATAGGTGTGTGTGTGTTTATTTCTGGTTTTTCAACTCTATTCCACTGGTCTACCTGCCTGTCTCTGTACCAATACCATGCAGTTTTCATTACTATTGCTCTGTAATACTGCTTGAGGTCAGTGATGGTGATTCCTCCAGAAGTTCTTTTATTGTTGAAAATAGTTTTTGATATCCTGGGTTTTTGTTATTCCAATTGAATTTGCAAATTGGTCTTTCTAAGTCTACTAAGAATTGAGTTGGAATTTTGATGGGGATTGCCTTGAATCTGTAGATTACTTTCAGCAAGATGGCCATTTTTACTATATCAATACTGCCAATCCATGAGCATGGGAGGTCTTTCCATTTACTGAGATCTTCTTCAATTTCTTTCTTCAGAGACTTGAAGTTTTTGTCCTAAAGATCTTTCACTTGCTTGCTTAGAGTCACACCAAGGTACTTTATATTATTTGTGACTATTGTGAAGGGTATAGTTTTCTTAATTTCCTTCTCAGCCTGTTTATCCTTTGAGTAAAGGAAGGCTATTGATTTGTTTGAGTTAATTTTTATCCAACCACTTTGCTGAAGTTGCTTATCAGGTTTAGGATTTCTCTGGTGGAATTTTTTGAGTCACTTAAGTATACTACCATTTCATCTGCAAATAGTGATATTTTGACTTCTTCCTTTCCAATTTGTATTCCTTTGACCTACTTTTGTTGTCTGATTGCTCTGGCTAGGACTTCAAGTACTATATTGAATAAGTAGTGAGAAAGTGGGCAGTCTTGTTTAGTCATTGATTTTAGTGGAATTGTTTAAAGTTTCTCTCCATTTAGTTTGATGTTGGCTACTGGTTTTCTATATATTGCTTTTACTATGTCTAGGTATGGGCCTTGAATTCCTGATCTTTCCAAGACTTTTACCATGATGGGGTATTTTGTCAAATGCTTTCTCAGCATCTAATGAGATGATCATGTGATTTTCTTTTCTTTGAGTTGTTTATACAGTAAATTATGTCAATGGATTTCCATATATTGGACCATCCCTGAATCTCTGGGAGGAAGCCTACCTGCTAATGATGGATGATCATTTTGTTGTGTTCTCAGATTTGGTGAGAATTTTATTGAATATTTTTGCATCGATATTCTTAAAGGAAGTTCATCTAAAGTTCTCCTTCTATGTTGGGTCTTTGTATGGTTTAGGTATAAGAGTAATTGTGGCTTCACAGGATGAATTGGGTAGTGTTCCTTCTGTTTGCATTTTGTAGAATAGTTTGAAGAATATTGGTATTAGGTCTTCTTTGAAGATCTATTAGAATTCTGCACTTAACTCATCTGGTCCTGGGCTTAGGTTGGTTGGGAGACTTTTAATGACTGCTTCTATTTTTAGGGGTTATGGGGCTGTTTAGATTGTTTATCTGATCCTAATTTAACTTTGGTACTTGGTATCTGTCTAGAAAATTGTCCATTTCCTCCAGGCTTTTTAATTTTGTTGAATATAGGCTTTTGTAGTAGGATCTGATGATGTTTTGAATTTCCTCAGATTTTGTTGTTGTGTCTCCCTTTTCATTTCTGATTTTGCTAATTTGGATACTTTCTGTGCCCTCTGGTTAGTCTGCCTAATGGTTTATCTATCTTGTTGATGTTCTCAAAAAAATAAATAAATAAACAAATAAAGAAGAAAGAAAGAAAAGGAAGGAAGGAAGGAAGGAAGGAAGGAAGAAAGGAAGGAAGGAAGGAAGGAAGGAAGGAAGGAAGAAAAACAGTTTCTGGTTTTGTTGATTCTTTGTTTAGTTCTTTTTGTTTCTAGTTGGTTGATTTTAGTCCTGAGTTTGATTATTTCCTGCCTTCTACTCCTCTTGGGTGCATTTGCTTCTTTTTGTTCTAGAGCTTTCAGATGTGCTGTCAAGCTGCTAGTGTATGTGCTTTCCAGTTCCTTTTTGGATGCACTCAGAGTTATGAGTTTTCCTCTTAGCACTGCTTTCTTTTTTTTTTTTCTTTTTTTTTTTTTTTAATGTTCTGTTTCCCCCTAGGTCTTTGGGTCCCTTTTTTTTTTTTTTTTTCTTTCTTTTTCTTTTTTTATTAACTTGAGTATTTCTTATTTACATTTTCGAGTGTTATTCCTTTCCCAGTTTCCAGGCCAACATCCCCTAACCCCTCCCTCCCCTTCTGTATAGGTGCTCCCCTCCCCATCCTCCCCCCATTGCCACCCTCCCCCGAACAATCACGTTCACTGGGGTTCAGTCTTAGCAGGATCAAGGGCTTCCCCTTCCACTGGTGATCTTACTAGGATATTCAATGCTACCTATGAGGTCAGAGTCCAGGGTCAGTCCATGTATAGTCTTTAGGTAGTGGCTTAGTCCCTGGAAGCTCTGGTTGCTTGGCATTGTTGTACATATGGGGTCTCAAGCCCCTTCAAGCTCTTCCAGTTCTATCTCTGATTCCTTCAACGGGGGTCCTATTCTCAATTCAGTGGTTTGCTGCTGGCATACGCCTCTGTGTTTGCTGTATTCTGGCTGTGTCTCTCGGGAGAGATCTACATCCGGCTCCTGTCAGCCTGCACTTCTTTGCTTCATCCATCTTGTCTAATTGGATGGCTATATATGCATGGGCCACATGTGGGGCAGGCTCTGAATGGGTGTTCCTTCTGTGTCTGTTTTAATCTTTGCCTCTCTATTCCCTGCCAAGGGTATTCTTGTTCCCCTTTTAAAGAAGGAGTGAAGCATTCACATTTTGATCATCTGTCTTGAGTTTCATGTGTTCTGTGCATCTAGGGTAATTCAAGCATTTGGGCTAATATCCACTTATCAATGAGTGCATACCATGTGTGTTTTTCTGTGATTGGGTTACCTCACTCAGGGTGATAGTTTCCAGTTCCAACCATTTGCCTATGAATTTCATAAAGGCATTGTTTTTGATAGCTGAGTAATATTCCACTGTGTAGATGTACCACATTTTCTGTATCCATTCCTCTGTTGAAGGGCATCTGGGTTCTTTCCAGCTTCTGGCTATTATAAATAAGGCTGCTATGAACATAGTGGAGCATGTGTCTTTTTTTATATGTTGGGGCATCTTTTGGGTATATGCCCAAGAGAGGTATAGCTGGGTCCTCAAGTAGTTCAATGTCCAATTTTCTGAGGAACCTCCAGACTGATTTCCAGAATGGTTGTACCAGTCTGCAATCCCACCAACAATGGAGGAGTGTTCCTCTTTCTCCACATCCTCGCCAGCATTTGCTGTCACCTGAGTTTTTGGTCTGAGCCATTCTCACTGGTGTGAGGTGAAATCTCAGGGTTGTTTTGATTTGCATTTCCCTTATGACTAATGATGTTGAACATTTCTTTAGGTGTTTCTCAGCCATTCGGCATTCCTCAGCTGTGAATTCTTTGTTTAGCTCTGAACCTCATTTTTTAATAGGGTTATTTGTCTCCCTGCGGTCTAACTTCTTGAGTTCTTTGTATATTTTGGATATAAGGCCTCTATCTGTTGTAGGATTGGTAAAGATCTTTTCCCAATCTGTTGGTTGCCGTTTTGTCCTAACCACAGTATCCTTTGCCTTACAGAAGCTTTGCAGTTTTATGAGATCCCATTTGTCGATTCTTGATCTTACAGCATAAGCCATTGGTGTTTTGTTCAGGAAATTTTTCCAGTGCCCATGTGTTCCAGATGCTTCCCTAGTTTTTTCTTCTATTAGTTTGAGTGTATCTGGTTTGATGTGGAGGTCCTTGATCCACTTGGACTTAAGCTTTGTACAGGGTGATAAGCATGGATCGATCTGCATTCTTCTACATGTTGACCTCCAGTTGAACCAGCACCATTTGCTGAAAATGCTATCTTTTTTTCCTTTGAATGGTTTTGGCTCCTTTGTCAAAAATCAAGTGCCCATAGGTGTGTGGGTTCATTTCTGGGTCTTCAATTCTGTTCCATTGGTCTATCTGTCTGTCTCTGTACCAATACCATGCAGTTTTTATCACTATTGCTCTGTAATACTGCTTGAGTTCAGTGATAGTGATTCCCCCTGAAGTCCTTTTATTATTGAGGATAGTTTTAGCTATCCTGGGTTTTTTGTTATTCCAGATGAATTTGCAAATTGTTCTGTCAAACTCTTTGAAGAATTGGATTGGTATTTTGATGGGGATTGCATTGAATCTGTAGATCGCTTTTGGTAAAATGGCCATTTTTACTATATTAATCTTGTCAATCCATGAGCATGGGAGATCTTTCCATCTTCTGAGGTCTTCTTCAATTTCTTTCTTCAGAGTCTTGAAGTTTATATTGTACAGCTCTTTTACTTGCTTGGTTAAAGTCACACCGAGGTACTTTATATTATTTGGGTCTATTATGAAGGGTGTCATTTCCCTAATTTCTTTCTCGGCTTGTTTCTCTTTTGTGTAGAGGAAGGCTACTGATTTATTTGAGTTAATTTTATACCCAGCCACTTTGCTGAAGTTGTTTATCAGCTTTAGTAGTTCTCTGGTGGAACTTTTGGGATCACTTAAATATACTATCATATCATTCTTAGCACTGCTTTCATTGTGTCCCATAAGTTTTGATATGTTATGCTTTAATTTTCATTATATTCTAAGGAGTTTTTAATTTCTTTCTTTATTTCTTCCTTGACCAAGTTATCATTGATAAAGAATTCAGTTTCCATGTGTATGTTGGCTTTCTGCTGTTTCTGTTGTTATTGAAGACCAGCCGTGGTCCATGGTGATCTGATAGAATGCAAGAGATTATTTCAATCTTTTTGTATCTGTTGAGGCCTAGTTTTTGACCAATTATATGGTCGATTTTGGAGAAGGTACCACGAGGTGCTGAGAAGAAGTTATATTCTTAGTTTTTAGATGAAGTCTAATTCATTGCAGTGAATGATAATTTTGATGTGTTCTTGGATTTGGTTTGGGAGAATTTTTTTTAAATTATTCTTTAATTTTTTTTTACAGAGGCAGATTCTCATAGCCAACTGTTTAACTGAGAACTGGGTCCCCATTAGAGGACTTAGAGGAAGGACTGAAGGAACTGAAGGGTTTGCAATCCATAGAAAGAACAACAATATCCACCAACCAGAAACCCCAGAGCTCCCAGGGACTAAACAACCAACCAAAGAGTACTCATGGAGGGATCCATGCCTTGCCCAGAATCAATGGGAGGAGAGGCTCTTGGTCCTGTGAAGGTTCAATGCCCCAGAGGCAGGAAGGAGTGGGTGAGTGGATGAGTGGGTAAGGGAGCACCATCACAAAAGCAGGGGGAAGAAGGATGGGATAGGGGGGTTTCTGGAGGGGAAACTGGGAAAGCAGATAACATTTGAAAGATAAATAAAGAAAATATACAATAAGGAAAAAAAAGACTGGTTCCAGAGGAATGGATACAGAAAATGTGGTACATTTACACAGTGGAATAATACTCAGCTATTAAAAACAATGATTTCATGTAATTCGAAGGCAAATGGATGGAACTAGAAATATCATCCTGAGTGAGGTAACCCAGTCACAAAAGAACACACATGGTATGTGCTCACTGATAAGTGGATATTAGCCCCAAATCTCAGAATACCCAAGATACAATCCACAGACCACATGAAGCTCAAGAAGAAGGAAGACCAAAGTGGGGATGCTTCAGTCCTTAAAAGCGGGAACGGAATACTCATAAGAGAAAATAGGGAGCCAAAATGTGGAGCAGAGACTGAAGGAAAGGCCATCCAGAGATTGCCCCACCTGAGAATCCATTCCATATACAGACACCAAACCCAGACACTACGGTGGATGCCAAGAAGTGTGTGTGGCAGGAGCCTCATATAGCTGTCTCCTGAGAGGCTCTGCCAGAGCCTGACAAATACAGAGATCTGGGAGAAATTTATTGAGTATTTTTGCATCAATATTCATAAATGAAATTAGTCTGAAGTTCTCTTGTATTTTTTGTGGGTGGGTTCCTTTTGTGGTTTAGGCATCAGAGTAACTGTGGCTTCGTAGAATAAATTAGGAGGGCTATGGATTTTTTGAGTTAATTTTGTATTCAGCAACGCTGTTGAAGGTGTCTACCAGCTGCAGGAGTTCCCTGACAGAATTTTTGGAGTTGCTTATGTTTCTATCAAATCAGTTGCAAATATCAATATTGAATGCTTCCTCTCTAATTTGTATCCCCTTGATCTTCTTTAGTTGTCTTGTTGCTCTGTCTAAAACTTCAATTACTATATTGAAGAGATATGGAGAAGTGGACAGCCTTGTCTTATACTTGATTTTAATAGAATTGCTTTAAGTTTCTCTCCATTTAATTTGATGTTGGCTATTGGCTTGCTGTACTTTGTCTCTGTTGTGTTTAAGTGTGTACCGTTTATCTCTGATCTCTCTAAGACTTTTATCATTAAGGGGGTGTTGAATTTTGTTAAAGGCTTTTTTCAGCAGCTAGTAAATTATCATGCTTTTTTTTTTCTTTCGGTTTGTTTGTATGGTAGATTACATTGATGGATTTTCATAGGCCGAACCATCCCTAAATCTCTGAGATGAAGCTTACTTGAACATGGTGGATGGTGTTTTTTCTGTGTTCTTGGATTCAGTTTGCAAGTACGTTATTGACTATTTTAGGGCCAATGTTTATAAGGAAAATTGGTCTGAATTTTTCTTTCTTGCTTGAGTTTTTGTGTGATTTGGGTATCAGGGTGACTGTTGCCTCATAAAATGAATTTGGTAATGTTTCCTCTGCTTCTATTTTTTGGAACAATTTGAAGAGAATTTTTATTAGCTCTTCTTTGAATGTCTGGTAGAATTCTACACTAAGACTATCTGGCCCTGGGTTTTTTTGGGGGAGGGGGGTCCTTTAATAACTGTTTTTATTCCTTAAATGGAGATTGCTTACTTAAACTTCATTTAGTTTTGGTAAGTGGTACTTATCAAGGAAATTCTCCATTTCATTTAGATTTTCCAATTGCGTGAAATATAAGTTTTTGAAGTAAGACCTAATGGTACTTTGGATTTCATAATCAGTGTCTGTTGTTATGTTCTCCTTTTAATTCTGATTTTGTTAATTTGGATATTGTCTCTCTGCCTTTTAGTTAGTTTGGCTAAGGGTTTGCCTATCCAACTCTCAGCTTCATATGAAAAAACAAAAATTCCAGG
This sequence comes from Rattus rattus, assembly GCF_011064425.1. NCBI lineage: Eukaryota > Metazoa > Chordata > Mammalia > Rodentia > Muridae > Rattus > Rattus rattus. Next base: position 17,994,008 of record NC_046170.1, read on the forward strand.
ATGGCTAAAAAACAACCCTGTATGAAAAAAAAAACTTCTGGAAGTATCATTATCCCTGATTTCAAGCTGTACTATAAAGCGATAATAATAAAATCTCCATGGTACTGGTATAAAAACAGACAGGTTGATCTGAATTGAATAAAAGAATTGAATAAAAGAACCAGAAGTAAATCCACACACCTATGAATCCTTAATTTTTTACCAAAAAAATACAAAACTATACAATGGAAACAGAAAGCATCTTCAACAAATGCTACTTGTGTAACTGGGTGTCTGAATATAAAAGAATAGAAATTGAACCGTATCTATCATCCTGTACAAAACTCAAGTCCAAATGCATCAAAGACCTTAACATAAAACCAGATACACTAAAGGTGATGGAAGAGATAATGGGGAATAACCTTAAACACATTGGCACAGGAGACAACTTCCTGAACAGAACACCAACAGCTCAGGCACTATGATCAATAATTGATAAATGGGGCCTCAGGAAACAGAAAAGCTTCAGTAAGGCAAAGCACAACATCAATTGGACAAAATGGCAGCCCAGAGAATAGGAAAAAAATGTTCAGCAACCCCACACCCGACAGAGGGCTGATAACCAAAATATATAAAGAACTCATGAAACTCAGGAACTCAGAATATCAACAACCAAGTAACCCAATCTAAAAGTAAGGTACAGATCTAAACAGAGAATTCTCAATATAGGCATCTCTAATAGCTGAGAAACACTTAAAGAAACGTTCAACATCCTTAGTCACCAGGGAAATGCAAATCAAAATAACTCTGACATTCCATTTTACACATATTAAATAGCTAAGATAAAAATTTCAAGTGAGAGCTCATGCTGATAAGGACATGGACCAAGGGGAACACTCCTCTACTATTGGTAGGAGTGCAAACTTGAAAAACCACTTTGGAAAACAATTTAGCAGTTTCTCAGAAAATTTGGAATACTTCCACCTCAAGACCCAGCTATACCAGTCCTGCACATATGCCCCAAAGAAGCGCCACCAGATCACGACATCTTGGGACGAACATCTCTGGGACACTTGCTCAACTATGTTCATAACAGTTTTATTTATAATAGCCAGATGCTGGAACAACATAGATGCGCCCAACCAGAAGAATGGTAAGGAAATTGTGGTACATTTATATAACAATTTATTATTCATTCATTAAAAATAATGGCATCATGAAATTTGCAGGCAAATAGATAAAAGTAGAAAATATCATCCTGAGTGAGGTAAATCAGATCCAGAAGAGGAAACATGGTATATATTCACTTACAAGTGGATATTAGTCATAAAATACAGGAAAACATAAACCCAATGAAGCTAAGTAACAAGGAGGGACCAAGGTTAGATGCTTGAAAAAGAAATAGATTAAACGTCAGAGGTAGATGGAGGGAGGGGACAAAGGAAGAGTGTACTGGGAGAGACAATCTAGATTAGGGTGAGGCATCTCTGAGACAAGCTAGAAATCTTGGATAATGGAAACTCCCAGGAATCTATGAGAGTGAGCCTAGCTAAAGGTCCTAGCAATGAGGGTTATGGAGCCTGAACCAGTCATTGCCTGTAACCAAGCAAGATTTCCAATTGAGACTTGACCCTAGCCACAAAAACCTAGACCCATAATTTGTCCTGCCTACAAGATGTGCAGGGGTAGAAGATGGAGCAGAATTTGAGGGAAGAGTCAACAAATGACTGGTCTAGCTTGAGACCCATGCCACGAAGCTCATTGCTGACACTGTTAATGATATTTTGCTATACTTGCAGACAAGAGCCTAGTAAAGTGCCATTAAGAGAGGCTTTACCCAGCAACTAATGGAAACTGATGGAGAAACCCACAGACAATCCTTAAGTGGAACCTGGAGGGTCCTGTGTAAGAGTGGGAAGAAGGATTGAAGAATTCAGAGGTTCAAGGGCACCACAAGAAAATCTACAGAATCAGCTAACCTAGGGCTCACAGATACTGAACTGCCAAGCAGAGTGCGTGCACAGGACAGACCTAGGCCCTCTGCACAGATGTAACAGTTGGACAGCTGGGTCTTCATGTGGGACTCCTAAAATGGGAGCAGGACTGTCTCTGACTACATTGCCTGACTTTGCACTCCTTTCCCCTAACTGGGCTGCCTCATCTAGCCTCAAGAGATGCATCTAGTGTTACTACAATTTGATGTGCCGAGGCTGGTTGATATCCACTAGAGAATACATACATTCTCGCCCTCATATCCAGGATGCCATGGAAGTAGGATTGATACAGAAGATGAATGTCTCCACAGCTTGCTAATGTATCCTCTTAAGAGAATGGGAGAAGTAAATATGGGGTCTGGGTGGATAGGGAGGAAAGAACTGGGAAGTGAGAAGGGATGATGCAATCAGGATGTAAAGTAAATAAATAACTTAATGTATAATAATAAAAAAATTGGTTCTTGTGACTGAGAGGTTCTGGTAGGTAGAGGGTGTAAGCTCTTGAATTGTCTGGTGCAGAGAGATGACAGTGACAAACGATTGCAGGTGATAGACTTCGAACTGGTTAGAAGAAAGGATTTTAAACATTTCACCCCAAGGAAGAGATTAAGGTTTGAGAGGTGCCCATGTTTAATACTGATTTGAACATTATACAATACAAGATTGTATCCAAACATCACTTGCCTTTCCATAAATGTGTATTTGTATGTCAATTTAAATGAAGTTTTTGTAGCATACCTGGCCTTCTGAATTCATACCACATGTTTTCCTCTGGAGCAGGTTTGTTGAGATGTAATATGCATGCCAAAGATCCCTCCTATTTATTCCACAAATGTACATATCATTGCATAACCTCCGTGACAAATGAAATTTAAAAGAGCCAGTTAAACCAATAAGAATTAGTATCTGTCGAAATGGATGTTTTGGCCTTTGAGACTTTCCACTCCTCTGTGCTTTAAGTGTCCTTGTAGTTCAGGTTTTCCTGAGACAACCTGTGGTAATCACCTGGGTATGGATCCTACAAAGCAGGATTGTGCTCATGTCTCCTCCGATCTCTTCACCCTAAGGTCTTTCCGCCATACTCTGATTGTCTGTCATCTATGTCTTCTTATTCCTTCTGCAGTTGTTTAGATGAAGCTTAGACTGCCCAAGCTTGACTACAGAACTGCCCCACCATACAACACACACACACACACACACACACACACACACACACACACACACACACACACACCAAGACACATAAAGGGTTTGTGGCAACTCCTCTGTGTTAATCTTTATGACTCATTCTCACCCTCATATCCAGGATGCCATGGAAGTAGGATTGATACAGAAGATGGACGTCTCACTCCTTGCTAATGTATCCTTCACACATTGTTAGAGCCACCTTCTTAAGACCATGGTCTACCTTGCCAGCAGAATTCTAAGATGGCGCCCAATACTACTATTGCCTATTGTACATGACTTACACATTCCCTCCTTCTCAACTTGAGCAGAACTATGAACATAATGGACTGTTGTTCCAATGGCTGGGAAAAGAGTGGAGATCAAATTATTTGAAAATAAGATTATCAGAGTGACTGTGACCTAATCAGTTAAATGTTTAAGAAAACATGAGTATAAAGTCAGACTAGGTCTTCTCCAGGACTGGCTTTGGAGGTGGAAGGAGACATGGACCCGGTACTTGTAAGAAGCCCTGCAGAGCTAGGATATTATCCCAGTTGCCTGCCAGCAAGAAATCAGGGTGCTCAATTCTGCAACCACAAAGAACTAGGTTCTGCCAGGAACAAAATCATGTGGGAACATGACCTTAAGCTCTAGTGATGAATTCATCCCAACATGATTTCAACCCTTTGTCATACTGAGAGATAACGCTGTTACATGTAAACACATGAATGGACCTAATTTAGCTCACTACATTTATATGAATTTTTATATATAACAATAGGAACTAATTTATGTACCTTTTACATCTGAGAAGCCCAACCTAGCTACCATATGACAAAACTAATTAATTGTTCTTAAGACTGGATGACATTTATGTTAAGGCCTTGGTAAAATGTTTAGGCCTGGGTAGCTATTAGCTGTCTAGCCTGCCATTTTATGCTGTTACTCATGTTATAAGAAACCTTTCTCATATGCTGTTACTGCTTTAGTAGGAAACTTTCTCACGTCCTTGGTGATAATATGTTCTGTTATGTTCTGTGCTGTGGTGTTCTTGGAAACCAATTACAATAGAAGTCAGTATTACTGCTTTCTATAGTTAGCCACAATAAGCTTTGACCCGAACTAACCACCCAGCAGCACTTCCTGCACCTATATATGAGCTTTTATGCTTTTGGCATTTATAAGCTGCCCCTAGAAGTGACCCCAACATAAGAAAGACACATATGGAGCTGGAGAGATGGCTTAGTAGTTAAGAGCACTAAGTTCAGTTCCCAGCAACCACAGTGTGGCTCACAACCATCTCTAATGAGATATGATGCCCTCTTGTGGTGTGTCTGAACACAGTGACAGTGTACTCACGTACATAAAATAAATAAATCTTAACGCCTACACCAATATAAGAAGCTATTTGGAATAAGACTTCTATTTTAAGTAGGGATTGAATAAAATTTAAGTTCCCAAGATCTCCATAGGAATTGACATTCTACTTGGCAGAAAGAGACATGTACATGGGTAGCTGACATCCTGGTTGACAAGTTAAGACAGGAAAGTTAGGCAATGCAAGTGCCCTGCCACAGTTAAAGAACCCAACCAATGAGGACAAGATAAATGTATAACAAAGACATGATCCTATCCCTAAATCCAATAACATGACACAGATGTGGATTTCAGGCTTTAAAATCCTATACAATCTAGATTCAGTGTCACAGCCAGCTCCTGATCTGGTCTGCAGCCTTAATCTAGTGAATGTTCACTAAACTATATCTGTCTGACTGAAATAGGTGTTCCTGTGATTTATGAGGTGACTCTTGGACCCCAACAACTTCCTCAAATTATATTTCACGCTAAAAGATGGATATTTCTCATACTTTACGGTATGTATCTGTCCAAAACTACCCATTAATATGTGCCTTTGATATTTTTTTTGAACAAAATCTCTGCACAGTGAGCAAAAGGTTGAAAGATTCTTCTTGGAAGACTGAAAATGCTCCACGCAGCCCACTACCACTGAAGTGTCGGATACATAGCCTCCCAGGAGAAGAGCCTTTCACATTTACATAAGACATCATCAAGGATGATGCCCTTCAGTGCTGCCACCTCTGCAGGACATCAGTGTTGTGGGACATTGATCGCTTTGTGAATCCCAAGATTGTGTTATTTGTTGAAAAAGAAAAAGGAAAGCTGTTTCTACTTGTGGTGTGGCCCACCCTTAGCACACACCGTTAGTCCCTCTGTCTGGAATACAAACACACTCCTACATTTTAATCCTAAATAACAAAGGTAATGTTAGCTTGTAGGAGGAAGTATCCATGTTTGAAATTGATGTCTAGTTCAGTAGCAGACAACGTGACAAATTAGAGAAAGATTTGACAGACTAGGAAATTCCCTGCTCTCACTGAATTAGATCAACCTGTATACATTAAAGATATTTTAACAGGGGGTTGGGGATTTGGCTCAGTGGTAGAGCACTTGCCTAGCAAGAGCAAGGCCCTGGGTTCGGTCCCCAGTTCCGAAAAAAAGAAAAAAAAAAGATATTTTAACAGCAGAATGGAACTCAGAGATGTGTTAAGTGGGGGAAGAGGTTTTACCTATGAAAAACTATGGATTCCATCAAAATTGATAAAGATCTAATCCAGTAAGAGAAGCTTACACATGAAAGGTAGGACTCAAAGAAAGAAGAGATGCAGAAAGATATCGGATGAATCAGAGAAAGATTTGAAAACATAGGGTATGCCAACTCTCTCAAGAATAGGGAGGAAAGGGAAGCTGCTTAAAAGAGTAGGGCAGAAAGGGAGAGAGAGAAGGAGAGGGAGAGGGAGAGGGAGAGAAAGAGAGGGAGAGGGAGGGAGGGAGAGAGAGAGAGAGAGAGAGAGAGAGAGAGAGAGAGAGAGAGAGAGAGAG
>NC_046170.1:18302648-18397648 GCF_011064425.1 Rattus rattus
AGATTTAAAAAAAATGTTCTAACACTTCAAGTAGCCTATCTCTAACACTGAGAAGAAAAGAAACATGAACTGAATTCAATAAAAGGACACTAGGGTTTAATTGCACCTGGCAAGATCTTATAAATTCTTATTCACAGACTGAGTTTAGAAATGCAATGTATCATTTTTTGTGTGTGTGGTAAAACAAAATCTCGACATCTGAAATGTCTAAAATATTTCCTAGTAATGTATGAAAATGTTAATCACTTAGTTATTACATAACCATTACAAACTCTCCCTTCCGGGATTATGAAGCTGTCTCACAAACACAAAGACTCCTTGGAAATTTCTTGCCCTTTAAAGATCAGTAATTATTTTTTCATAAAGTTTAGATTTTGAGCTCTGTCAAAAAATATGAAGCAAAGCTCTCTACTGCTTCTGTTGAGCCCGGCAAGTCCTTCATCTTTTGAACTTTTTGTTTGAGTTTTTTTCATTTCAGTGCTTTTCATGTTTCTAAATATAAACCTGTGCTGAAAAATTTTTAAGCAGAAAACAAGGACATTTTGATTAATGAGTGGTAGAGAAAGTATCCTCTGACTATTATGCACTCATCATCCACAGAGACAACAGAGCTGCTGACGGTGTTGAAGGAACCTTGCAACAACAACAACGAAATATGCACACACACGTGCACACACACATACACACACTCTCGTGCATACACACCTGCACATATACATACACATAAACATACACATACACCACACATACAAATACATGCATACATATATACACACAACACAAACACACAAATATACACAAAATACACAAACATATATATAACACATAATTGCAATACACATCAAAACCACATACATTTATAGAAAACATAGATACAAACACAAACATATATGTATATATTGTATATGTTATATATACAAACATATACCATGCAAATATATATAACATGAACATACATATACACCTACCATACACATATATAAACCCATTTCCCACTCATATATAAACACACACACAAGCACACATATAACACATACAATACACACATATACACAGTTATGCGTACAAACACACAGAAGACATACATCCACACCAACACACAGAAAATACAGATGGGCTCACAAATACAAGTTACACATGGTGCAAACACACATTATGCACACAGCTCACATATACACAAACACACATAGAACACACTCAAAACACTCTCTCTCTCTCTCTCTCTCTCTCTCTCTCTCTCTCTCTCTCTCTCTTCTGGCAAGTCACTCATGAAGGAAAACCACTCCATGAATGTTTCCTACCTAAATTTTATAGTTGGGTGCTGAAATAATGAGATTCAGGTTTCCCAAAGCAAAATCAAACTATACATTTGCCAATCTCAGAACACTGATGTGATGTGTTATGTTTTACTTCTGGAATGTCCCTTCAAAGTTTCTCTCAAAGACTAGATTGCCAGCCTGTGGCCCTGTGGAATGACGGCAGAATCACTGATGGTACCATGTCCTGGAAATTCTCAGTAACACCTCTCTGCTTCTCTGCTTTCCCACCACATGGAGTTGAGCCACTTTGCTCCCTCACACACGCCTCAGTACAATGTTCTGTCTGGTCACAGGCCCAATACCAGTGAAGCCAATTGACGAAGCAATGAAGATCAATTGCTCAGATACTTTGTCACAGGGACAGGAAGATGACTACCTATCACATGACAGGATCCCCTTCGCAATTCAACTTTATTCAACAGCTTTCCTTTATGACATTACATCTCAGGCAAGGATACTTCCTATATATCCACGCAATGGATCCTGAGTTTGAGCCGATCCCTGCAGAAACTTGATGGGTCAGGATGGGGGAATATCCAGCAGGGTCTCCACCCTCTCAAAGGAGAATGGGAAGGGAACGGGAGGGGGACTGTGTGAGGGGGAACAGGGAGGGGGGTCATTGATCAGGATGTAAAGTGAATACAAAAATTAATAGAGGAAATAGATGATAGATGCAGATAAATCAATCGATCAATTGATCGATCGATCAATTGATAGATATATAGATATAACCTAATCTTTAATAGTCATGATAACATTCTGTGCAATCAAAACAAAACAAAACAAAAGATGACCGGAACTCAGTTGTTTGCTGTGTCGATAATGGCAGTTTTCACATCCTCACATAAAAGAAAGCAAGGGCATCGGAGTATCAAAGACTCACAGTGGACCAAACACTGAGTGTGACTACCAACTCCTTTCCCATTCATTCTACAAGCACTAGAATACATGACTATGACCTTGAACTCTGAATTTCCATGATGCCTCTTGTTTATGCTTTTTTTTTTATTGTGCAACAGTCTTACACCCTAAATAATAACGTACTACATATAATCCACCCAAGGCATGTGAGTGGCTAGGGCTCTCTCCTGAGGACCTCCAACCAGCAAGTTCCACCCACAGAATGCTCTAACTGCCCTAATGGCTGTTCCCAGCCCTTGAGCTGCAGAATAAAAAACCCAAGCTCTAGATTTAAAATGCCCTCAATTCCTTCAGTCTCTGGGCTCATCCCAAGCTCTGGACTTGAAAGCCCACCAATAACCACCCTGGAAATCTCCACCCTGAAAAGCTCTGCCCCACCTCCCACCCGAAGAAACATTGTATAAACCCTGGGTTCTCAGCTCTCAGCTTCTTCTTGCCCAGGCAGAGGTAGTCATCCTCCTGGATTTTTTCCCTTCCAATAAATCTCTCGTGTAAGATTTGTTGTATGGTGTGACTTTGAGATATTTTCCTTGGTTCCAGACTGCCAGGATACCTTTTCCTTCTGAGCTCTAACACTTTGGGGAAACCTGTCCTCGCCAGAGCACCTGAGCCCTGGAGCAGAACTGTGACACTTGCAATTGGGGAAACATTCCCCACTCCCTGGAGCAGAGCTGTGTGACACTTCCATTGTGAAAGCCTTTCCCCTCAGAGCTGTAACACTCTCACACCACATAAAATGAGACACATTTCTGTGTCTAAGACCTAAGGCTGCTTGTATTCTAATGTTAATTTGGGTCCCAAAAGCTGCTTTCAAGAGTCTCTCCACAAACTGGGAAGCTGGCCCTGTTCTGACTGGTAAATAAAGTGCTTACAGTCAATGACTGGGAAGGGTAGACAGACGGACTTGGGGGGTGGGGTGGTGGAACTGGGAGAGAGGAGGAGGAAGAGGGAGATCCAGGAGAGAGTGGAGGAGGGAGAGACGCCGTGTCTGAGAAAAGTGCAGGACACAGAGGCATGACCGCTAAGTGAAGGAGCAGGGAGAGTGTGACCCAGAGCATGGCCCACTTGGGCAGCCCTCTGGGTCCAGGGCAGCCAAGATAAAACACAAAATTTAGTAAGTAATAATTCGGGATTAACCACGTAGCGATTAGGCAGTGGCTCTGTTATGGAGCTCTATAAAGTGTAGTCAAATTAAAGGCTCTGTAAGTCAAATTAGAGGCGGGCGCACGCGCGTGTGCGTGTGCGTGCGTGCGTGTGTGTGTGTGTGTGTGTGTGTGTGTGTGTGTGTGTGTGTGAGTGTGTGTGTGTGTGTGTGTGTGTGTGTGTGTGTGTGTGTGTGTGTGTGTGTGTGTGTGTGTGTGGTTCATACGGGAACACAAACCATTGGTGCGGGTGGTAAACCCACTGCCGGGGTTAATTCATTAAAATATAATGCTATGCTTAAGTATAGGTGTGTATGTGCCTGTTTGTACTAATATGAATCCTGTGCAGGTGCCTGTGCAGGCTGAAAAACGGTGTTGGCTACCCTGGAACTGTAGCTATGAGCAGTTGTGGATGCCTGGTGTGGGTGTTGAGAACCAAACTCAGTTCCTGCAAAAGCAGTAAGCTCTCTAAACGGCCAAGCTGTCTTTCCAGTCCTACACGTGCCATTTTTTGAGACCACCTTATATGTATTCTCATTTGCATGTTTAATGGGCTTTTGTCCAAAGCAGAGGTTAAAAATACCACATGGCAGATTCCACAAAGAGAAAAGCTCTTGAGTTGTTTTGCATTGAGCCACGAGTAATGACACTTAATGAGTGTCATTCTAAACAGGCCCAGATCTCAACATTACTTACTCCCTTGAGGACCAGCCTCAGATAAACACAAGAGCAGAGTGTAAATTGAAGATTTCTGTCCTCTTAGCATCTCTAGTCAAATGACTGTATCATTTCTCCTGGACTCTGTAACAGGAGTGTGCTAAAACGTGGCATGCCACCAGCTTTTCCTAGGATTCATCAATTACGAAAGCCAGGCTTTGATGGGTTTGAGTAATTCAAAGTAAAGATGCCAAGGAAGTGTTCAACAAAACCAAGACAGATAACGTATAAAAACCCACTGTTCCAACAACCTGGGGCAAAGAGACAAATCAGAGTCATCAGACTTGCTTTCCTCATATCTGTTCCTAGAAATAAAGAAGGATGAGGGGTTATGGGTAGGATAGCTGGATTGAAGTGTGACCCAGAGTCCAAAGGACTGACAGAAAGCATTATTATTTCACCATGTTCTCTTCGTGTATTTCTCCAGGCTCATCTGGACTCCCCTCCTGTGTCTCAGGAGCAGGGTGAGATGATTTACCTAATAGGAACTGAATTCCCTGGTCTGGGGTCTTCCAAAATGAATACATTAATGTTCTGGAAACTTCATGGGAATCCATTCATTCTGTGCTCTCAGTTATAGAGTTGTTTAATGGCTTTTTTTTTAAAAAAAAAAAAAGCTGATTGTATCGATCCTGCCTCCTCTGTAAATGGTGTCCTGTATTGTTAACGTAGGTCCTTGTAATTCAGTTAGATACCAAGTGGTACTCAAAATTACCTTAGATTTATATACATCTGAAATATAACTCATCTCTTATCAAGACTGGGTAAGAACTAAACAATCTAAATGGAAGAACAGAACCACTGACAAGAAGGGAAAGTAAGAAAAAACGAGAGCTGAGAAAGAAGAACAGAGAATGAGAGGTAGAAGACACCCCAAGAGCACAGCCCACAGCATCCACTAAGCAGGGCGGATGGGGCTCAAAGAGACTGAAGCAGCAGTCGTGGAGCCTGCATGGGTCTGAGTCAGGTCCTCTGCGTTTATGTTGTGGTTGTGTAGTTTGTTCTCATGGAACTCCTAACAGTGGGACAGGGGGCTGTGCATTATTCTTTTGCCTGCTTTTAGGACACCTTTTCTCTCGCTGACTTGCTATGTCCAGCCTTGATATGAGTGCATGTGCCTAGTCTATTGCAATTTGTTGTGTCATGTTTGGTTGATATCCCTGGGAGGCCTGCTCTTTTCTGAAGGATAATGGGGGAGTGGATCTGGAGCACAGGGGATGGGGGTCAGGAGAGACTTGGAGGAGCTGAAGGAGGGAAACTGCCAGCCGGGAGAAGAAAACAAAAGAGACACAACACAACATAGTAAAACCAGTTTTTAAGAAGGCAACATGTGTTTATAAATTCTTCACTGATGAAGTTCCTAGAACTGGAGATGGTTCAGGGATTAAGAGTAATTACCCATACTCTACAGCTCACGGCTGCCTCTAACTCCAGTTCCAGGGAATCTAAGGTTTCTGTTCTCTGCAGTTCCCTGCACCAAGTACATATGTCCATACGCAGATGCATTCATATGAATACAATTTTTAAACTTAATGATAAAACTAAATTCTCAAGAAATCCATAGTGACATTTCTCTAAATATGCTAGGGCATCTAAATTGTGTTGCCATTATTGGTTCTGGGTTGATGACATTGCTTCTCTCATCAAGGACTCTTGGTCTTCTAACTGATTTAAGACCAAGAACAATAGAAAACTAAAACAGACACCATTATAAAGAATAAACTAAATAAATGAATGAAGTCTACATGCTAGCATTCTGTCTAAGCTCCACCCCCACAGTTGTCTGGCAACAGCCAGGTATGCTCTGCCCCACAGTTACCTAGCAACAGCCAGGTATGCCTGACACTATACAAGGGGCTGCTTGCCCCCTTCTCACTCTGTTGTTCGTGCTCTTGCTCTCTTGCTCTTACCCTCTCCCCCTTTGTCCTTTCTTTCCTTATTCCCCTCCCCTCTTCCCTCCACTTGCTCATGGCCGACCTCTACTCCTCTCCTCTTCTACTCTTCTTTCTCTCATCCATCTCCCTTGTCTCATTCTCTCATTAAACCTTTCCACGTGGAACTGTGTTGGCCTTGTGTGGTTTGTCTGGACAGAAGCTGAGATTACTACCCCAACACTACAGAATTTGAATTTAGACCTTGTATGGTCAGAGAAGGGGTATATTTCAGCTCTGTCCATTCTGTGAAGATCAAGGCAGGATGCAACTGGAAAAGCTCAAAGGGAGTTCACATTTTATGTAGAAAAAAGAGTTACTTATTAGTATGCCTCTGATCAAAGTATTTATCTGTCTCATATGGTATGCTTACCTCTTTTCTACTAGCTTCAGTTAGAATTCCTATAAAATCAACTGAATTCACTCTTTCTTCAGGAAGTCTTCCTCAGCGTCTACTGCCTCCTTCCAATGGACTAATTTGTACTACATGTGCCCCATAGTTGTTAGTATACAACTGTGCTGTCTGTTTAGCTATCATAAATGTCTTCTAATGGCCCTTGTGTAAAAGGAATGACCCTAAGGTGTGCTAATAGCAAAGACTAGAAAGTGTAAGAAATGAGACCTCATTGAGGAACCTTTGAGCATTGAAGACTAGAGACACTGGCTGCAAAGGAAATAGGAAACTCTAGTTTCTGGTCGCTTTCCCTTCTTCTGCTCCTTCGTGACTCATTGTGAGCTCCACAGTGTTTTCCCACAATGTGTTAATCAAGTCAGAGACCCAGTATAAATGACATCACTTGCCCGACTACAACCTCCAAACCTGTGAGTCAAAGCTGCCTTTCCTTTATAATTCATTGCTTCATGCAATTGGTCACTGTATTGGGAATCCTATAATCTGCTGCATGATAGCATGGGATGGGAGCCCTCTTTGCAGGCTAGGGAGGGGTGGGCAGTTGTTGGTTTTCTCCCTGCATCTGATTCAGTGCTCATTCCACAGAAATGCAGCTCACATGTTCCCAACATCACTTTCCTCATGAGGTGAGGAGAGACAACACTAACCATTGTGTGGTCTGAAGTGCACAGGCAAGAAAAAAAGGTCAAAATTAAAGGCCTCGCTAATTAAAGCACACAGGCTCAGAATGGTGAGAAGATTAACCATGACTGAGAGGGTTCTGCAGGTCTCTACACAAAATCCTTCTGCTCAGACAACATCATCTTCCTTCCTTGATTATCTATCTTCATCTCAGGCAGACAACAGAGGAGATGAACAGCACAGAGTTGAAGCATTTAAAGGCACCCACAAGACGGTACCACTGATCACATGAAACCCCCCTTCTCATGGAGCTGATTAAAAACATAAATACATTAACACACGCTAAGTGAAAAGAGCTGGAGAATCCTGGCATGTAAGGTACACTGATTGCATTAGATTATTAGAACAGCAAAGGACAAAGGCACCTGGAAGGTGACAAGAAGAAAAGTAGAAAGGGAACAGGGCCGGTGAGAAGGGGTGGATAAGAAGGGATGCTGGGAATGAAGGTGAACTAAGCACAAGATGTGAGTGCGAGAGGATGCTGTAGTGAGAAGTAGTATTTTGTCAATAATTAAGATAAAAGGAATAAAGACCACCGCTTTAAGTCAAAATAACCCCTTTTTATAATTACAGACTAATAATTACACAGACAGATCATTTCAACTAGCATAAAAAAAAAACCAGTATCTCTGACATAAAACGGTGTTATCTCATAGTTGAGACGGTAACACTTTTAGTTCTGCATGGAAACAAAAAAGGGAGAAAATAGCTGGTTTTTGTTTGTAATTCATGAGCACTCAGAATGAACAGGGTGAATACGTTTACAGCCATAAAGTATCCTGAATCGTGGATAGGGTCTTAGTGAATAGAATGCTACTTCAATATTTAGCTTAGTTGTGTGGTTCTGTGCAGTATAATTACATTTTAAAGAAATATATAAAATAGAAACATGCTAAATGTGAAGCCTGCCTATAAGTGTTACATACATATACATAATGTATACATACATATACATAATGTATAGGAGCCTGCCTATACATATGGGTGAGCAGGGGCAGAGGCGAAAGGATTTTGAGTCCTGGGATAGCCTGGGCAAGGCATTGTCTTAATACACACACACACACACACACACACACACACACACACACACACACACGCAAACACACACTTCATAGTGATTTGTAAAGAAAATTATATTATTCAAAACTTAAATGCAATTATCTGATATCTGAAGCATAAATTCTAGTAAGAATATGGGCCAAGATATTATCAATTTTATCAATTTCCTATTGTATTGAGCCTGGAGCATCTTACATATTTGAGAGTAGGGAATGCATTGCTGATTCAAGGGCCCTCCACTCACTCTTAGGACGCCTAAGCATCTTGCTGCTCTGGGCACCTTCTTTTCCATGTGTGCCATTACTGGATAATGGGCTCTCTCTCTCTCTCTCTCTCTCTCTCTCTCTCTCTCTCTCTCTCTCTCTCTCTCTCTCCCCCCCTCTAGTTTGGGGATCACCTTTAAATAAAAAGACCAGATGGAAAAACTGTCTATTTTATCTGGTTCACTTGAAATCTCAAAGCTGCACATTCATGAGAACTGAAAATTATATTGAAAAATGAAATTTTACCTTACCAATAAGTAATTGTTTCAGTGCTACAGGATGGATGTTTTTATTATGTCTGCAGAAAGAGTTATTTTTAAACAACATGAAATTAAATTTGCAATATTTAAGGGTCCCATGTTTGTTAATGTATGCAATAAAATTTAAAATGAAAAGATAGAAAAATATCCATCTGTAGTAGCTGGCAATCTATGTCACCAGCAAAGAAGAAAAAATGGCTTAAGTCTATTTTGTGACAAAGTGGATATATTGGGTCTACTTTGCAGAAAGGTATGGTTTATCTCTGAATCAAGAGTGAATAAATTCCCTAAATAGAAAGATAGCCTGTATGTGTTCTTGAATGACGATGGACATCCCTTCTATCTGTGCCTACTCAAGTTACACTCCTAGGAATCACCACTGTGTGATACCCAAGCCCTCTCAGAATAAGGAGGACAGTCAGTGTGCATTGTAATATACAACACTACAGTAGTGTTTAAAGAAAAAGGGCTAATTTCATGACTCAAGAACTGTGGATGTATGCAAGGAAGGCTACATCAAACCTATCATTTGCTGACAGCCAGAAACTCATAACAGAGTCATTAGCCAGTCTGACTTAGCATCCTAATAGAAACATTCAGCAAATGAAGTACTCTTTAGAGATGTATGTATGTGTGTATGTGATAATTACTAAATATAAAGGGAAGTGTCCTCTCAACAAAATTTTTAAATGTTTTAAATGCAAATGAGAGATTTCTGAAACAAAGTTACAAAGCACTAAGAGTTTGTATTTGGCTCCACATGAGTTACACCGAACGAACATACTTATGCAACGTTTGGGAAAAAGATGGGAAATTTTCAAGAGCAAAACTGGGCTGCAGTCAATACAAACCTTGAAGAGTCAAAAAGAATTCAGGTCTGGGGACAAGTCTCAATGGGTAAGATACTCACTGTGCAGGCTTGTGGGCTTGGGTTTGAATCTAACTCCCTTGTAAAGCACTTAGCAGTGCACTTGAGGGGTTGGGGATTTAGCTCAGTGGTAGAGCGCTTGTCTAGCAAGCACAAGGTCCTGGGTTCGATCCCTCAGCTCCCCCACCCCACGCAAAACAACAACAACAAACAAACAAACAAACAAAAGACTGAAGAAGCAGTGCGCTTGAATGCACTTGTAGCCCCACTCCTGGGAAAAAGTTGGCAGGGGCAAGACAGGCCTGTCAGTTACAGGTGCCAGACAGCAGCCGGTCTAGATAAAACAGGGAGCTCTGCGTTCAGTGTCAAACCTTGTTTCAAAAAAAATGAAGTGGAGAGAAATAAAGATATGTATAGCCCACCTCTGGCCTGGAACATACATGCACACATGCACAGGTGAGCACACCTGCAACCGCTCAGGCAGAGAGAGAGAAAGAGAGAAAGGGGGGGGGGGAGAGAGAGAGAGAGAGAGAGAGAGAGAGAGAGAGAGAGAGACAGAGAGAGAGACAGAGAGAGAGAGAGACAGAGAGAGAGACAGAGAGAGAGAACAGGAGTCTAAATTTGCTTGGAGGGGTGGGAGTGGGGGTGGGATTGGTCACTGACATGCAAAGAGGCTAAATGCCCCGTGGAGAACCCTTGCTGTTTGGCAAGCCTAGGCTTTGGTGCCAGTTCTGAGAGCCTAGACCACGCCCTTAATTTAACAATGCAAGAAACTTTGAGCCCCAGGAAAACTTGCTCCTGAGAGTTGGAGACGCCAAGGGGGCGCTTTTCTAATGTAACTTCACAGGAACACCCAGTGCAGTGACTCTGAGACACCTGTGGTGGTTTGAATAGGAACGGCCCTCTTAGACCCAGGTTTGCAGGCTTGGCCCCTGGGGAGCTGCACTGTTAAGGCCTTGGAGTTGGTGTGGCCTTGTTGGAAGAGGTGTGTTACCATGGCGGTGGGCTCTGAGGTCTTAGATATCTTCAAGCTATGCCCCTTGTGACACACAGTCCCTCCTTGCTGCCTGCTGATCAGGATGTAGAACTCTCAGCTACCTCTTAGCACCATGTCTGCTTACAAGCTATCATGCTTCCTGCTGGGATGATAATGGGCTGAACCTCCATAAGCCGGCCCCAATGAAATGTTTTCCTTCATAAGAGTTGCCTCGGCCATGGTTTCTCTTCATAGTGATGAAACCTTTACACCCAGTCATACTTCTTTGTGCTCCAAGTTAATTGCCCCTACTCCCCATTCCTCAAGATAAAAGAAATTTAACTTTCTTATTACCACTCTGCTTGAAATAAATAAAAATAACGAGACACAGTAGGTAGGTTGAATGAGAAATATTATCCATAGGCCAAAGTATCAGAATGCTTAGTTACATTTATGATGGTTATGGACCTCTGGGGAGGCAGAGCCTTGCTAGAGGATACATGGCTGAGAGCTGGATTTGCAAGTTTAGATGGCAAGTCCTGTCCACTACGCTTCCCATTTAGGTGGAAGATGGGATCTTTCAGCTTCCTGCTTTTGTTATCAAGAGCTGATTGCTGCCATGTGGCCCTACCATGATCATGATGGGGTCTTAACTCTCTGGAACTATAAGCCCAAATAAATGTTTTAAGTTGCTTCTTCTTAGGATATTTTACCACAGCAATGAAAAGGAACCAACCTGTTTCCAACTTTATGGTATGAATTATATAATTATAAAATCAAATAGCAGTGCTTCACATATCTGACTCTTGCTGGGGCTTCTTGTGTTTCGTTTTTCTCAAACGGCTAATGTGCTTGCCAAGCTGCTTCAGTGACCTTCGAGCTCCACCCTGAGCTTTCCCTGCTCCCTTCAGATTCCCAACACACCCTTTCAACTTTGCATTATCATAAACAAGCTAGGAAAGGGAGGAGACCTTTATGTAAATGGTCTTTGCATCTTACAATGGCTAAGTGAATTTCCTGAATTGTGAATCACACCTCTAGAGATATAAATGGAAGATTGTAGATATGACATTCTCTCCCACTCAGTGAGGACTCCATAACTCACTCCAAACTGCCAGGTTCCATGGAATACATTAATGTAAAGCCCAGAGAAGAATGCCAACAGCTCCCTTTTTCTAAAGATTAAAATTCCCACTGGGGGATTCAACAGATTCATGCTAAAGCTGCTGAAGTTGGATAGATAAATAGAAAGAAAGACAGTGGGACACATAGGTCAAAGTCATGAGTGGTTGGTTAGTTAGTTAGTTGGTTGGTTGGTTAGTTAGTTTTTTGTTTACTTTGTTATCAATGAACTTCTTATTTAAGATCTAGTACTTAGTTTGGGTTTTTAAAATTTGAAAACTCTAGCCTTTAGGACACTACTGAATTGGCCCATTCTCCCTGGTGTAATGAAAAGGAAGCTATTGATCTATTACCATCTACACATTCCTTAAGGTTACCTGCATTAAGATATTTAAAACTATATTTAGAACTGAAGTAAGGCCACATGTAATCCTGGCTCTTCTATGAAAAGAGAAAATTAATAATCCATTATTTTCAGCTCCCTCAAGCATGGAGCAAGCTAAATACTGAGAAAGGTGTTTGAGAAAATACCGTCCAAATTCAATATCACAGATTTCATAACAAATTAAAATTTATCTTCATATAGCATTAACACAAGTATCCCAGATGGAGTTACATACCTGCATTCATGAAAGGTAAGTTTTCCTTCCCACTCAGACTCTCTGGTGCTGTAGAATCATACACTAGAGCACACTGGAACATAATAGAAAAAAATTAATCTTACTTTAACATAATAAAATGAGAGATGAAGTTATTTACTTTTGTTTGTAGCAATGTGAAGCTCTTCATTTAGTGTCAAGAGTTTTCTACAGATATTTTGTGTAAAATGATTTCTAGCTGCATCTGGTTTGTATGGCTTACTTAAATGGTGAGTATTTACTCATGTTTATATGTAATGGAGTTGACTAATTACAGAGTACGTTTTAGCTCTAGTTAAAGGGCACTCACGGAATAACTAAAAAAAGGAGAATGATTATCCCTCAAGCACAAAAATAAAATTTATATTCTTAGGGAAGTGAGCCATGCTAAGGACCCAAATATTTGTATTCCTTTCACATTGGTGAGTTTCAGCATATCATTATCTGGATTTTAAGTAGAGGAAACATTAAAACAAAAGTATATTGTACAATCTCATTTGTAGGACAAACATTCTTTGTCTCTAGTAAAACAATGCAAAGCCTTGCTCGGATCAAGGTCACCATAAGAAGACCTACAGAGTAAAAGATCCTGGATCCATGGGGACTCACAGAGACTGGACCACTAACCAAAGGGCATTCAGGGGCTTGACTTAGGGCCCCTACCACTGATATAGCAGATGAGCAGCTTGTTTTTCATGTGGGTCTCCTAATAATTAGTGTGTGTGTGTGTGTGTGTGTGTGTGTGTGTGTGTGTGTGTGTGTGTGTGTGTGTGTGCTGTCTCTGATCCTGTTGCCTGCCTTTGAATCCCTTCCCCTAGCTGGGCCTTGCCTTGCCTGGCCTGGCCTCAGTGGAAGTGAGTGCACTTAGTTCTGCTGATTGATGTACCAGGATGAGTTGGTACACATTGGATGGGGGGTCTCCCCTTCTCTAAGGAAAAGGGTATGGGGAAATGTGGAGGGGTATGAGGGTGGAACTGGGAAGAAAGGGACTGCAGTTAGGCTGGAAAGTGAATAATAAAATTTGAAAGACATAAATAAAAACATGAAAATGATAAAGAGATACATTTTAAATGACGGAGAAGTGACACATGAAGCGAAGAATTCTCTGGATACAAGAGGAAAGTGACATGACCTCAATGGTCCATCCACAGCAGGAGAGAGCTCTGCAAACAATCGCCCCCACATCTTCCTACAAAGCCATAATCCATAGAAGAAACAAGATTCTTCTAGCCCCAAGGGGCTGGTCAGAGACTACTATTCCTTCGTCTCTAACCCAAGAGAGGAGGAACTTAGGAGAATTTTCACAGCAAGTATTTCAGATACTAATGGCTTAACATAAACAAAGTAAAAGAAATAAAAGGCCTAGAATGTTCTTCAGTTGAAAGAGTCTAAGGCAAGCTGCTATCTGTCTGGAGGTCCTGCTAGGCTCTGCAGGAAAGAGGCCACAGTCTCAGATCACTGTCCCCAGGGGGTAGACCCAGAATTCCTTGGACTATTTCCTGTCTGCTCAGATGTGCATCTCCTTACCCTCATTTCCACCCCTCTTCCTTCCCCCTAGACTTGTCTTTCTAGAAGCTCAAACATGGAGCCCTGAGTAATAAACACACACTCCTTGAATGTTTTGAAGAGGAAGGCAACAATTCAGTCTTTGTTAATAACACCAAATCCTGCCTTCATTGTGACAATCCTTTACATTATTCTATTCATCTGTTGAAAAGAAAAATGCAGTTTTGCTGTTACTCTATTGATGTCTTTCTTTACAGAAGCGTTACTATGGAATTTTATGCCTTTTCAGGGATTTTTCTGACAAACTAAAAGGTACATGTGGTCTTCCTTAATACATAGCTGGAGTGGAGATGTATGTACTTAAAAATCTTTAAATCACTGGCCTACTTAAGGTCATTCTCCTATTTCCAAGATGTCCTCAACTCATTTCCGTGTAGACAAAGCTGTTAAATCCCTTACAAACACAGTAATCACCAAGTCAGTGTGTCATGTCTATTTGCTAGAAACAGGTCTGTCTCAGACTAGCATACAAGCACTTTTGCAGTGTGTGTGTGTGTGTGTGTGTGTGTGTGTGTGTGTGTGTGTGTGTGTGTGACAGCCATCCATGAAATAATTAGACACAGCATCGAGACACTGTTTTTGACAGGAAGAATACTTTCATAGAACATGTCAGGGCAGTTTATATGGAACCTTTTAAACAAATACAGAATTCACAGATCAGTGCTGTTCTGAGACACTACTTTTCTCCACAGAGGCAGCATTGGCTGCTGGTTATCAAAGACTACTTGATGATTCCTAACAAAAGGTCCTCCTCTGTGACAGAGAAGCCACCAAAACGGAAACGTCTCACTCCTCATCTCTCAACCAAACTACAAAGCAGATAAGTGTAATATCAACTTAATAGCATTCTCCTTTTGAAATGACTATCCAATGTTCTCTGGAGATTTAGATCTATGACACAAAATCAGACAGACCCTTTGCAACTAATTAATTCAACTATTCCTCACCGGAAAGCAAGTTTAAAAGTTGTTTTAAGTTCATACACTCTAGAACCATAGCAAAGTATGTTTCTGCTTTCTAAGTCGCCTAGAAGAGAAACTGCAGTAAAGTAAGCTTCCATTTTTTAAGTCACCCCCCAGGCCCTCAGTGCTGGAGTTACTCACAGCCATGCTCAGCTTTCTAGGGGGTCCTGGGACAAGTGCCTGCTTGGCTAGTGCTACTGTCAACTAAGCGATCTCACCAACCATTCAAAACCAGGTAGATTATGAAGAGGGGTATTATTTCAGTAGTACTTCCTAGATTGGTTAATTTCTTTTATCAGTTGTCAGCCACATATGATTTTGATCACCACTAGTGGCAGACTGTCCCACCCTTCATAACAATTTTGAATAGAAAGATTTACGAAAAGGTTTATACCTGTGCTGTTCTAAAAACATGCTGAGAATTGTTGAAATAAAATTTCTTTTCATGTAACTTACATAAATATTGTAGATCTTAGGTCTTAATATATGATCATCACCCAATCATAAATATTCTTAGGGATTGGCACAAGAATGTAAGTCATTTTCTAAAGAGAAAAAGTTTCATCTGTTATGAATCCATGTTGCTGGCTCAGAAAACTTATGTGAGGTAGGGCGAGGCACATTGTAGGTAAGAAGCTCTATACTGCTGAAAAAATGTCACTCAGGTTACAGAGCCCCATCTTACTGATGGCCTAGAGCCATGAGCAGGTTAACTCCGACCAGAATACAGAGGGGGCTCAAGACAGATTCCATTCTTTTACTTTGCATGACCTTATTGTAGCAATGAACTGATGTCTAGGGCTGGGTGAGCTGTTGGAATAAAACAGAGGTGTCCTAGGACAGACTTAGCACCTTCCAGTTTGTATTGCTTCGTCTGCGTAGTGGTCTGGTGTCAAAGGGACAAGAGAGCTGAGAGGACAGTCAGTAAAGAGACATCCAGGGACAGACAGGTTGAGCAGAGCAGCTCAGCTTTGAAGTAGGAAGTGACGCTCTGACAGCTGGGATCCTGGTGGATTGCTCCAGGTCTAGGCAGGCCCGTCAGTCCCCTTCAGCACATAGTGACCAGTTTAGAATTCTGGTTATTCCTTGTCCATGTTAACATGAGACTGTGCCTATCCATGGCAAAGATGAGCTTTATGTATCACATTCCAGGAACATGGCTGGAATGGAAAAAAAAGTTCCAGGCCAAAGGTCTCAAATGCCAAAGCCCAAATCACATCATGGCCTGACATTCATAACAGCCTTGGGGTAATCCACAGTGTATGATAATCTTCCCAGAGGATGGGAGGAGGACGTGGTTTGTAGAAAGAGAAAATATCTCAGCCTGCTAAGAGAAAGCCATACATTTGGAAAGGCAGTAATCAGTATTTTTTAAATAAATAAATATTTTTTTAATTGTTAGGTAAACATCATCTCCTAAGGAGATATTTCCCAAGGCTCAGCTGTCAAGCATATCCTGTGATGGTTAATCTTGTTTGTCACCTTGGCTACAAATGGGGTCGTCTGCTGGACATTTCCTGTGAGGGTATTTCTCAGAATATTTGATGCAGGAAGACCTATCCTGAATGTGGGCTGTACCGTCTGTCTGTTGGCAAGCCAGCAAAAGAGACACAGAAGAAGAAAGATGGTTTTTTTTGCCTGTTTGCCCTCATTCTTGCTGGGAATTTCATCTGTCCCTTTGTTGTGGCATTCCTTCCCTGATGTTAGAAGCAACTTTGGAATGCCAAAGTTAGTGAAGAACAAGGGCTCCCCTGGAATCCTGCAAGCCTTTGGCACCAGATGGGACTTTCGAGATATCCAGCCTCATGGACTGAACAGCTACTGAATTCTCAGCCTGGTCAGTGTGAGGCAGCTCTTGTTGGCCTGCCTGGACCATACACACATGCACATTTAGTTATATTGCATATAATTATATAATATACGAATAACTGTAAATATATAAAGTTATCTACATATTATATAATTATAAAAGTATGCATAAATGTTTAATATATTTCTATAGCACATACACATATATTCATTCTACATACACACACACACACACACACACACACACACACACACACACTCCATTACTTTCAAGTGTTCCTTTACAGAAGAACCCTCGCTAACATACATCCTACATTTTTACATTTTTACGTTAAGAAGCAATAAGTCACAGAAGGCTTTATCCCTTAAAGTGTTTGTTTAAAACAACATATAAGTTATATTATGAAAAGGTATTTTGTTATTAAAATTAGAACATAAAAATTATGTCCTATAAAACTCCTAGAAGTTTTTAAAGCCGGAACTATGTGACCAATTGTTTTAATACTATAAAAAAAAATAGCCCTTGTAAGAAAAAGATTTATGCTGATCTTTATGTGGCTGCTTGTTACTGTAAAGAAAAGGAAGAACAAATACAAGAGACTAGGCAAACATTTCTAGGGCTTAGGTTTCAAATAAACAGTTTACTTTGTTTATTATATTGCTGTCATTGAACCTCCTCCAAACCTATGTGCCTATTCCCCCCCTCTCTCTCCCTCCCTCCCTCCCCCCCTCTCTCTCTCTCTCTCTCTCTCTCTCTCTCTCTCCCCCCCCTCTCTCTGTCTCTCTGCATATGTGTGTATGCAATTTCATAAAATACAAAGTTATCATTAAATATGCCTCCCTTTGTATAAAATTAAAACAAAATCGCGTCTCTTTCCAAAGTTGTCTTTGGGAATAAAGAGTGGGCTACTCTTGGCAGTCGCTCTCCCAGAATCCGTCCTGCATCTCACGCAGGGTAATTATGGCAGAATGCAACAATGATCAATACTTTTGTTCCAACTGAGCAGAGATGATATCAACATGGGAGCTGGCACAGAAGAGAACAGAGTTTCTGAATGGCACAGAGCTTCACAGAGCTCCGAGTAAATGGGCATCCTGGCTCCGAGAGGAAGTGCACGTATCGTACTTCAATCCCAAGGATGAATTCTCATTTAGCTTTTGAATAATGAGATCTCAAACCCCACGGGGTATTGGCAATGCAGGCATCTGGCCAAACTTATCATTTCTAATTCAATCTGTGCAATGAGCGGACTGCAATCCTACCTTTTGTCCCTGCACGTCTGTTGTGATGTGGTCGGTGTCCCCATCCTCAATCTCCCCCATCTTCACGAGGCTGACTTCTATGGTGCCGACCACTTTGCCACCATCTGAGGTCCTGCAAGTGAAAAGTCAGTGAAACGTCAAGGTGAGTATCACCTCTTTTGTAACCCATCCAGAACATGATTACTTCTGAAAACTGTGGATTGTTGCTTCCTGTAAACCTAGCTGCTCAGTGCCCAGGAGATCGTGTTGCTACCATTATACCATCTTCATGAACTCATGAGGTAGGACCACAGACTTGACCTCCTCACCCCAGAAGGCTCTCAGGAGCACCCATAGGGAATAGCACAAGGCAGGAAATCCAAACCCTGCATTGTATTATAAACTCTGTGTTACGAATACAAGAGTCTTCAATGGCATAAACTGCTGTCCCTCTATTCCAACCACACGAGATAAAGCTTATGTCCACCACAGCCGTGTTGCTAAGGAGAACAGAAAAGATTCATCTATGGATACTGGTACAGTTGGGCCATGGCTCCAAAATTGGACTATGATTCCATTCTTTAATGTTTTTTCTTCTTAGGAGTGAAAGTAAAGATTGGGCGCCAGCAAACCTAAGTAAAGAATCGTGAAGTAGAAACAAAACGTTGAACATCTCATTCTTTAGACAAAGGTGAGAATCTAAAGCAGAAATGACTTGGCCTGGAACCGAGTGGCAACTCTAGGCTTCCACCCTCCTCACCTTAATTAGTCATTGAATGACTCACCGACATTTAACGATGCTGCCGATTTTATTCCTAAGATTATCATCACCCCAATTTTCTTCGATGTAAAAACCATGATTGACAACTAAAGAGAAAGTCAGCAAAGCATCATGCTTAATGATTCTCTAGTTTCTTTTCTTAGGCAAAAAAGAAAATCTGCAGAATGAATGGCTCTGTTCCACCATGTAAATGTCAACACCATGATACATGGTTGCCCTTTCTCCTTGTGAAAACAGGGTAGTGTGATTCCAGGGATCTGAGGAGTTATAACTTCCCCCGGAGCCCTGTTGCCTCACTGTCTCCAGTTAGACTAATTATCTGTGCTACTGTGTCCTATTCTGAAATTCGTTTAATTTTAGTCTGAGCATTGATGCAGTATATAATTTAACTAGCACCTTGTGAATATGGCTGTGTTGTTATAAGAGGTGTCAGAAAAAGAAATAAGAAAATTAACGTAGTTCATCAAAATGCTAATTAAGAAATGACTAAATTAAGTGAAAATGATGCTCAATTATGTTACTAGATCATGGCAGTTTTTCTTCTAGTAAAGTAAAATGCAGTGATTAAAATGTACCTAAAGAAAATGGAATAGAGAATTCCTGGTGATATTTGTACAACTAACCTCACCCTGTAATAAAATAAGCATTCTTCACATAGAAATATATTATTTATCTTTAAATAGTGTACTAACATGTATTACTAAGATATGAAATAAATGCTTCTTATAATTTTAAAACCAGTAGGAATTAGAATATCAACTTCAGTTTGGAAATCAAAATAGAAAAGTCACTCTGTGTGTGTGTGTGTGTGTGCGTGTGTGTATCTGTGTGTCTCTGTGTGTATGTGAGTGTGCAAGTGTGTATGTGAAATATAATCTGTGATAACATAGAAAACCATATTAATGCTAATTCTGAGAAATTTTTAAATAATTCTTTTTATCATTTTCTGTTTAAATATGTCAAAACAAGGTGTTCCAATGGTAAAATGGCATATCTCTAACTAGTTTTTCAATGCCTGTAGTTAAAGGGTTAATCATTGTGTAGGTACTGCCAATCACTGTTTCCTCGAAAGGTATACATGAGAGGTATAGATATTTCCCCCTGAAACTGATTAGCTATCACACAGATACCTTTTAATTCTTCAAGACATTATTTGAACGTGTTTGGCTTGAGCACACTAAGCTAGTCTAATTTTAAGAAATGCAATACCTGTGTATAACACTCTGGGTTTTCTCGCTCAACTAGCACACATATTACACTTGAAGACCAAGCCATTTGGATTTGTGATTCATGATCTATTCTCTTCCAGGGCTGAGTAATAAAAGGATTCGTGGAGCAATGGATACAAATGTGTCCTTGAGGACAGTTGAGGAAGCTTTGCCTTCCTCAGTTGTAACTCAACCCTTCTTGTTCAGTCTGGGTCTGTGAGATGATGACTGCAAGGTGTTCAGCCATCCATCTGACCAAGGTGGCTGCTGCTTCTCCACTTTAACCTGGTGGGAGCAGCTATATGGCAGTGGGCATAAACGGAGACTCTGTGGCCGTTCGTGTGCACCATATTTAATGCAGTTCTTGCCAGAAATGTTACTGAAATAGAAAGACTACAGCAAAAGCCAATGGTTTCTCGTGGCATCTTCAAGAGTATTTGAATGCTCACAGCGCATACAGAAGCCTGGTTCTGCTGTGAAGTTTAAAATCCTAATGGGGAACAATTGAGCCACTTTTGCAATCCAAGAGAGATTTCTATAAATGCTAAGGTAGATTAATAGTCAGTGCACAAGGGGGTGTGTGTGTGTGTGTGTGTGTGTGTGTGTGTGTGTGTGTGTGTGTGTGTGTGTGTGTTTCTGCAGGGGCAGATATGGGGGGTGTGCACATGTGTGCATGTGGACTTGCATATTTCTGAACCACTGATCTTTCGTTCCCTTTGAAAACTGTCTGGCTACTTGCTCGTAGTCAAGCATTTGTGTGTTCTAGTTTCTCTCCTAGAATAATGGTTCGCAACCTTTCTAACGCTGGGACCCTTTATGGCAAGTTTTCGTGTTGTGCTGATTTCCAATCATAAAATTTTCATTGCTACTTCATAACTGTAATTTTATGCTGTTATGAATCATAATGAGAATATCTGTGTTTCCAGATGGTCTTAGGCGACCTCCATGAAAGGGCCATTGACCCTCCAAGGGGGTCGTGACCCACAGGTTGAGAACCACTGCCCTATAGACTTCCTTTGGCTACTGAGTGGAATAAAAGAAAGGTTCTTGCTGAGAAACCGATACAGTAGAATTCTACTTTGAATTCCCTCTCCAAGCACTTTACAGTGGCAGCCGTTTGATGCTTTCAGAAGTGCACATTCCCTCCTGAGATTTGTAGCATCCAGAGGTTGACCCTGGTGATAAACTACAGAACTGAATTCGCGATACCCCAAACTTGGTTCAGCCCTTTAACTGAGTCAAAATGTAAAGTGCATTTTGGGTCCTTAATTGTTCAACAACAGTTTTCCACCTAGAGCGCAGTCATCAACGCTCTCTTAGTTGGCCGCAGTTCATGTACCTGAAAATGGTCACAAAAACAAACCAGAACAAAAATCAAACAAACAGAAAACTTAAAGATTTAAAAATACATGGGTTGTGTTGTTATTGTTATTGTTGTTCAGATTGAGAACGAAATCCAAATTTTCCTTCATTTCAACACAGTATTCTTAATACTTTTCCACAATACCTTCCAAAAACATCAGACATATTTGGTCAGCACAGCAGCATCCACTCTCACATGTGATGTCTAACTAGGTTTTTAGCTTATTTTGATCAGATGGCAAAAGCTTTAGTAACTGGCTTACCAGTCATTCAGCATGGAAACCTTATTCGATTCTAACGCTTGAAAACGTATCATTATGTCAACAATGATGTATCAGAGAGAATTTGGACTAGAAACCAAGGCTCCTTGGGGTAAGTGCTACCCCTTCTCTGGGTCTAGTTTAAGTTACCGAGAAACTGAGCTCAAACCGCTACTAAACAGAAAACAGAAAACCCTCTATTCCCTGTGCTCTGATCACTTGGGTGACTCCTTCATACACATAAGTAGCCAATACATTGATACATGTACAAGAAACCAGTCTCTCTGTCATACATCGTCCACCTACCTATCGACACTTACGCCAAAACAACCCAAATGCCTGACAGTTACTGAACAAATATGATTGATCCAAATGCAAAGGTACTCCTTCTTCATTCTAGAAACTCATGTGGCAATAAATACTAAGAGGTTGGAGTATTAAGTACCCCTTACACATAAAGAGGCAAAATCTCGCCTTTTATGTGCTGTACTGGTGGCTCATTACAATCAAGGAAATCACAAGAAAAGAAAGAGAAGGAAAGCTTGCATCCCCTGCAATAGTCCCACCACAATATCAAGTTCCCTTTCCGCCATTGAAGGGACTAAATATTTAACTGGGATAAGGTGTAGAAGGGAAAGAAAGGAAGGTTTCAGCAACACAAATCTATACACCCTTCCTACCTAGGCTTTCACAAACATGGAGTATAACACCAATGGAGACTCTTAAAAGTCTGACTTTAAAATAACCCCCTAATGCTTCCTAATGAAATATTCAATCTCAGAGGCTGAAACATACATCTGTTTTTAGAAGACAGAAGGAAATGTAAAACAGTCTTTAATGTCACGCATTCTCTCGGCCTATTTTGTCATCCTTTAACAGATCAAAAAGAAAAAGAAGAGAAAAAAAAACACCCCCTGAAGATGTTAAACATCAAAATGTAAATAACTTCTCTCTTCTGGAAATGCCACGGCAATGCAAACTAACAAATGTCTCTGTAAACATCCAGGGGAAAGTCATCATTAGCACTGTCAGGCTCTGTGAATATCAAGCAGTTCCGGTGTCACACACAGGGATTTGCAGCTGCGAGACATGCTCTGCATCTAAGCCATCTAGACACGTAGATAGGAAATGAAAAATCTCACCCGGACAAGAAAATCAACAAAGGCCACATGTAGCAGACACGGTGAGTCGTCCAGTTCATATAAATTAGACTGTTAGATTAACCCAGGTCGTATGGAAGTAAGAAGTCCGTGTGAAGATGCCTGCATTCTGTATGACAGACATGAATATTTATAACCACAGAAGTCTTTCAAGCTACTGGTTAAGGGTTAGGTTCCAATAGGTCTTGGTGGTTTAGCCTGTATACTTTATTGTGTTATCTTTGCAGTTTTTATCTAGTCTCTTCATAGACTCACCCCCAGAAATTTTATAGGATTCAACTCCCCTTCTATGAAGCTCTAACACATCCCATATACCAGCTGAGCCCGTAGCCCCATCTAGAATTCCAAATCCCTTTTCTTCTGATCCCACTAGTTTATATTTTATAAATTTTAAACCAAACCCTCCATGTCTTCAAATCCAAACTCACTCATGATAAAAGTACTCATTCTACAGCCCAAACCCCTGATATTTCACTTCTACATTTACCTTTTCTGTGTCCCCTAGCCTGTCACTAAACCCTCGTGTTCCTGTCTGATGCCTCTTAAATGTGTCCATCCCTCACACAACATATTGATAGCTTTATCACTTCTTGTCCTCTCTACCGGAAGAACGTACTTCTTCTTCCCCGGCATCCTTCTCTAACATCCCATCCACACCAGGATTTGCCCACACCCTTCTTTTTATAATTTTACATTTGTTCATCATATTAAACCCGCTAGCCACTGTTCAATCTAAGGTAGAGGCTAAACAATATAGTCCACTGCCAGCGTTTATGGAAAACTCTGCATTGTGATTCATGTGGATTTACTGCATCACTGAACAATTGTCATTTTTAATATATATTTGTTTATTTTATGTGTGTATGCAAACCTAGGTATGTGTGTGTGTGTGTGTGTGTGAGAGAGAGAGAGAGAGAGAGAGAGAGAGAGAGAGAGAGAGGGAGGAGAGAGAGAGAGAGAGAGAGAGAGAGAGAGAGTTTGCGTGTGTGTGTGTGTGTGAGAGAGAGAGAGAGAGAGAGAGAGAGAGAGAGAGAGAGAGAGAGAGAGTGTGTGCCCTGCATGTAGGCAGTGCCCTGAAAGGCTGGATGAGTATATGGAATCCCCTAGAACTAGAGTTATAAGCAGCTGTGAGACAACTCATGTGGGTGCTGGGAACCACAGTTCTCTGCAAGAGCAGCATATGCACCTAACAGTGGAGCCATATCCCAGACCCTTGTTTCTTTGCAAGACCAGGTCTAACAGATTCCACATGTGGTTTGGACTCCCTGTGTGGACAAGGATAACTGTGAAATTTGGCTCCTCCTCCTCCTCTCAAGTGCTGTGATTAGAGGAGTATGGCTACAATGCCTTCTATAAAGAGAGCTGAGGATCAAAACCATGACTTTGATCATGCTGGACAAACATTCACCATCCATGGCATATTTCCAGCCCCAGGACCCCTAGATCATTGAGTAGGGGATAGTATAGTAAGCTTTGAGTAGCAAGCCCCAAGGCTACCCCAATAGCCTTCTGTGCAATAGTTATGTGACTGACAATAGGCAACTCATGTTTTCTGAAGTTCTCCCAGCTATAGAGCATGAACACTGTAGAGCGTCCTGATTTATGTAGACACAGTCCAACGTTTCTGAGAGTATGAGTATGCTTTACCGTATGATAGTGAATACCGTCATAGTTGTTATTAGTTATATATTATTACAGAACTATTGTTACATAGCTCAAGCTACAATGAAAGCACATTGTAGGAATACAGACCATCCGTGTTTCAGACCCACTGGCTCATGAATGCCTCTTTTTCCTGAAAATAATGTCAACCAGGAATGAGGAATTCCACTGACACAAAGAAACACGAGCAAAGTGTACTCAACTAAAACAAAGGATAACATTTCAATTTGATTCGAAAAGCTGACCGTTTCATAATAAATGTGGGACATAAACAGTTTCCTTGAATTGAGGTATATTGATCAGCAAGGCGGGGAAACAAGGTTGGCTTTTAGCAACGCCTTTGTCGGGAATTGGAACCAACTAGAGTAACACTGGTGCCGATGGCACTGGGAGCTGCAGGCTGAATTGCAGGTGTAGGTGATATGGGAGGACTACTTTACCACCACACACTGAAGGAGCTACAGTGTCTGTGCAGAAAGCCTGATCAGCTACAGTATTTGAGGACTTTAAAAGTAAATAGCACCAGGCCTATGAGAGGAGAGAGTCAGAATCTCAAATATCAGCAAACCAGTATCTATGAGCTCCCATTCTTCCTTCTGATCTTCCTTAACCCAGACAAAGACAACCCCAGACTCAGAGATTATCCTTAGTGCAGACAGAGTCCAGACCTCTGGGGTTAGCTCAGGATATACGATTTGGGGCTCCTGATACTCCAAAATGAAAGACACCTGTTTTCTTTCTTCACTCTCTTGTGCTTTAGCCCCAAGTTATCTTGCTGTGACAGTCGTGGGTAACAGCAATGAAAGCAGGTGAGACAAAGACACATAGACTGCTCTAAAACGCATATATCCTATAAACCATGAGAGGTGCCTTCTCTAGGGGAAGATTGGATCCCAACCATGTGGGATGGTTTGCTTCACATTTCCTTCATCTCTGTTCTCCTGCCAGGTGGCCCCAGCAGATCATTGGATTCTACCGTAAAAACGGGAAAATATTAATGACGTAGAACCAACAAGGGAAGATGTCGGGCACAGAGCATTGCCAGAAAGGTCATGGCAAAGAATGGAAGGGAAAAATGATCTTAATATTGTGTTTGGACCCCCAAACCTCACTCCAGGCTGGAAGTCTGAGGTAGGAAAGGGGACCACAGATGCTGAGAAATGAGTCAAGGGGGTCAGGTCATCAGGAATGTCTCAATGTAGCTGGATGACAAATATGAGGGTTAGAGCCAAAGGCCACATCGTTTGGAAAACAGGAATGAGAATGTAGGCTGTCTCCAGACAAAAGGCTGAAAGACAAACACTTAACCACAAAGAACTGGAAGACACAGTTTTAAATATGTTTACAGGAGGTTCAAAATAAGTAAGTTTAAACATAACTCTTTCAAATATATAAAAATGATTCATTCGCCAAACCTATTAATACCAAGAATATGGATCAAAAAAATCTTGTAGATCAGTAGACACACTTTGATAAACAATTAGAAGATGGAGTATTAGTAACTCTGTCCACTCTCCCCAAGCTGATTTACAGATTCTGGATGATAGGAACCAAAATCCATGAGCAAATGTTTGGAGAATTTCTTGATCTGGTTTCTGACATTCAAGGAAAGGCAAAGGAAACAGAACAGGGAAAATGACTTTGAGAAAGAAGAAGAAGAGGAGTTGCTTTAACTGACGGTTGCTAGAAAACCTTAGAAACCATACAGCTATGAAGACAGCTCAGATGCATTAGTAAAAACTAAATAAAAGGGGAGGCAGGCAATATGCCTAATTGGTTTCTGAAAAAGTTATGAGCAAGGCAATGGCTTTCCTGCAAATGGTGCCGAGACAATTAGATCTTTATTTGTAATAAAAACAAAATTCTGCTTGAACCTCACAACTTTAGTAAAAGATAGTAGTTTGTGGAACTAAAAGTTATAAAAATAGTGCAAGGGAGATTGTGAACGAAAACACGTGACACCAAATTCACATCTGTGGAAAGAGATAGATATCAGGATAGGGAAGCTAATTATAATACGGCCAGCATTTGGAAAGTTAAGGCAAGAGAATGGTGAGTTCAATGCTATCCTGGGCTTAAAAAAAATAAGATTATGTCAAAATATCAAAGCAATGGAGAGAGAGGGTGTGAAAGAGGGATGAAAAGGGAGAGAAAGAATGAAAGATAAAGAAATATCCAGAAATAGGAACTTCATCGAAATTGACATTATCCTTTTAGACAATGTTGTTCTATGAGCAAAAATAGCACACATGTTTGGCTAGGAGAAAGATTACAATATGACCTGTGTGAAAAGGAACTTACCAAAAAGAGAGGAAAAGCCCTCAAACTCTGTAGCAATGAATCAAGAAAACAGCCTAAATGATCGATGTGTGAAGTACTTGACACTTACATTTCAAAGAGAAAGCAGAGGGCAAAGGGTACATGAGGAGATGGCCTACAGCCAGAGAAGGTATGCTTTGATGAAAACTAAAATCACTGTAATGTGCTGTTTCAACAGCTTGGGCAAACAGGAAAGCCAAACACCGGCTGGCATCCTCACACAATGCTGTTACGGAAACATTTCAGTGGTTTTTTAATAAAGGCAAACACTTCTCAGTTAACCTAGAAGCACAAATCCTAAATAATTATCATAGAGAAATAAAAACTTGCAATCACTTTAAAAAGTGCACACTATACATTTAGAAGCCTTGTTCATAATTACTAGGCAGTCAAAACACCTTACGTACCATTTAACACGAATTGCTGAAGTATCTGTGGCATATCTATACCATGGAATATTATTTATTAAGAAAAGAAACAGGATAGACACCAACATTTGGACTGTAGCCATTAGGCTTAGTAAAATGAAGCTGATCTCTAAGGCTTAGATACTATTACTCATCAAATGATCAACTTCTATCTTAAACATTAACAATCTCCTAGAAGGGAAAATGGATCCTTTGGTGACAGAGAATGCTTCGGGCAGTGATCCAGTGAAGGGCCAGATCTGATTCTGGTGCTCTCATGAGAATATAGTTGTACACTATAATTTAGAGAAATGTAAACAAATACATTTACTCTATTAGTTTCTGAAGTTGAATAAATGAGAAAGAAAACTGTCATTTTCTCTGATAATAAATTAGCAAGCAAAACAAGGATTTCTTTGGAGACTATAAAGAAGCTCATCTTAAGAGAATTTTTCTTCCATTTCAACCAAATTAATTTTTAATATTTCATTGGGATGCCAGAGGCCAAGTATATATTTTATATTAAAGTAACTGAAGACATTAAGATGAGATTATATATATATATATATATATATATATATATATATATATATATGTAAAGACCTCAAGAACAATGGGAAGCAGTTCATCAAACTGCATAGAAAATTGCTCATTCAAAGACACACGATGAATTTACATCACCAGTGATCTGGGATCTACTGTCAAAATATTCATTTAGACATAGAAAAGAAACTATTGCTAGGTTTTGCTTTGTTCTATTATGTTTACATGTTAACATTATTCATTTTCGTTAGGTTAAGTGAAGGAATGGACGGAGAAGAGGGACACACACAGGGGAAGAGGCAATCGAAAGAGGAAGCAAGTGGCATCAAGAGGAGGATTGTACAGGGTTAGTACATAAGCAGCCATGAAACTTGACCAAGTATAGACTTTTCTAAAAGAACATTATTGGGGCTGATGAAATGACTTCCTGAGAAAAGGTCATTGCCACTCTGCCTGATACCTGTTTAATTTCCAGAGTCCACAGAGTGGAGGTGCAGGCCCCATTCCTGTGTTGTATCTTCTGAGGTCCACATGAGAGTTGTGATATCTCATGCCCACATAGACAGACAATTGGGCAGGCAAGCAGACAGGCAGACAGGCAGCAGGCAGACAGACAAGCAGATGCTCATACATGCATGCACACACACACACACACACACACACACACACACACACAACTAGATAAGTATAAAAATCTAATGATTTAAAAGAAAAGTGTATATATCTTTAAGGCAGGGACATTATGGCATCTAGGCAGAGTTTTTATACTTCCTACAGAACTATTTTATGTGAATGGCTTTCAAATGTTATAATGTTAATCAAAGTGCATTTAAATACTAAAAATGTACATGACAATCATGGGCCATTGGAGCACTCCATTATTAAAGACTGATGATTAAACAGTATTTAATATTAAGATTTTGAGGTATATATTTTTAATCAGACACTTTTCTGTGCTTTTGAGTTTTGTGTTGGCTTTTAATAGTAGGAAGGAGTACAAGAGTTTTCTCCAAGAATGCCAGGACCAAAAGGTCAAAATGACAGTGTGAGAACATGATTTTAAAGTATAATGTATTTCAAAACTGTATAGTCAGAAATTCAATGAGTTTTAAATTATGGGAGGCATGTACTCCGAAACTGAACAGCTCTCATGACCTACATTCTAACACTTAATTGCTTCTGGGTTTGTTTTGAATTCTTCTGTGATTCACTAATCAAATCTTCCAGCTTTCCAAGTGATATTTTTTCTTTACTCTCCTCTAATTTAGCAACATCTTCCACCAATAATTCTTTGTAATCCATAGAAATTCTACAGAAATATGAAAATAATGTAAGATTAATAGAAAATAGTGATTACTTAAAAAAACCACTGTTAATTATAATATTAATCACTTCCAATCACAAAAAGGGAACACAGAAAAGGACAAAAGTGCCCATCTTTCTGGAAACTCTCATACCAATTCTACAAGCATACAAGCTATCTGTCAGATGGGCAGGTCCCTGGAGGAAAGGAATTAGTGCAAACAGATAGAAGAGTTCTGCGTTGACGCTGTTACTTTATAATCAGAGGCAGGGAAAGGTCTCAAATGGCATTTGAACAAGCCCCAAAAGGAAGACGAGAATGAGCTGTACACCTCCCTGAAGTAATAACATTCCAGGAAGCATACGGGTCAAAGGCCTTGAAATGAATCTGTGCTCTCATGTGCTCAAAACCGCAGAGATGCCAGGTAGCTAGGAAAAGGACTAAGATCTGTCATACTTTTATGTCTATTTCTGTGATTAAATATTCTGAAAAAAAAAGTAACACACGGAGAAATGGTCTATTTGACTAACAGTTCCCAGTTATATTCCATCATTACAGGAAAGTCACAAGGTCAAATTGAGGATCTTCAGAGAGCCATATCACATCCACAGTCAAGAACAGAGAGAAATGAACACACCAAGCACCCCATTCTCTCTCTCTCTCTCTCTCTCTCTCTCTCTCTCTCTCTCTCTCTCTCTCTCTCTCTCTCTCGTTAGGACCCAGCCTAGGGAATGGTGCTACCCAAAGTGGCCTAGAATGTCTCATGTCAGTTATCAAGTCAGCCCCCACAGACCAGCTCACAGGCCAATATAATCTAGATAACTCTTCATTAAGACTCTTCCTCTGTGATTCTAGGTTGTGTCCAGCTGACAGTTAACCAATTTAAGAGACACGTGTGAATTTTATAATACCACCTAGCTAATTCCCACAGACTTAGTAACTCAAAGCAGCATTCTGATTTCATAGGTTCTAATGTTGAGAAATCAACAGGGCCCTTGAACCAGGGTCTAACCAAGTTGAAGTCGAGATGTAGCCTGGGTAGTACATTTTCATTCTCTCAAGAAGGCTATATGGAAAATCATGATTCTTATGGGAGTGGTGGAAATTTATTTTCTTGTGATGATATGATTAAGGTTTCCACTTCAATTTATCAAAGTTATTCTCAGCCCTGCATGTCAACTCTCAGGACGGAAACATAAGGCTTTCTCCACAAAAGTTCCAAAACAGAAGGTTGTCTTTTCAGAGTTAACAGAAGGCTTGCCATGTCCAGTTAGTTAAGGCAGTATTTTATTATGGTACCTTGGCTACTCATGTGGATGAGAGGCTAGCCTACTACTAGAGGATGAGATCTGAACTGGTAGACAAAATGTTTCTTCTTTCCTTTTCCCAGGTTATAGCCACACTGAAGGGGGAGGTGCTGTGCAAAGCATTACTCCTGTGGTGGGAATCTTTGGAAGTCACTTAGCTTCCTGTCTCTCGCTAACGAAGGTAAATGAAAGAGTTCAGACTCTAGAACTTTATAGAACACTGGCGGAACTTTTATTGTTCTTCTTGTAAAATCATCAATGGAACATTTTGAACTGAGGTAAGTTTTGAAGTGAGAACATGAGTTCTAAGTGCAGAGATTGTGGCTAGCTGGGGATAAGGAACAGCATGAAGATAATTTAAGGCCAGGTTAGAGTTGAGGCAGATTACAATCTCGTTTAACTTGAAGAGATAACTTATAAGATATCTGATTGATATGATGAAAAGAAATAAAGAAATGGAATGTTTTGAGATGGGTACACTATGTCAATAAACAAGATTTGGAGAGAAAGGTAGGTAGCACACAGGTTGGGGGTCAATTTTCAATAGTTTAAATTATAACACCTATTTGGACTTCACTTATCCAAAGGCAGATGATTGGTTTTTGACAAGAAGTAAGGAAGACTGGAAGATAAGTTGGACAATACAATGTGGGCAACTGTTAGATTCTACTTTCCATTAAAATAGACCCCAGATAAATCTGTTGAGAAAAAGAAGAGGACAGATAATAAGCCATTTTATTGATAGCAATATCAGAATAAAAAACTAATATAGGACTAATGGGATAGCTTAGTGGTTAGTTAGTTTGTTCAAGACCATATATATATATTTTTTTTCCTAGCATAAACAATAGATAATCGAGGCTATTGAAAGTGTTGGAGCTATTGAAAAAAGAAAGACTGAAAAGTAAAAACAGAAGAACTCCTACACCAAACTGTGGTAAAATGATGATCAACATTCAGAATGCAGACCAATGAGAAACAACCAGGAGGAACAAAGAGGAAAAAGTCAAAAGGTCATTGGTGGCAGAAAGTGAGGAAAAGCCTGGGCTTGCAGCTATCAAGTGAAGAATATGTTGGAAGGAGTGGGCAGCTGGTCCACTGCATAGATAACATTCTAGTGTAGGAATCAATGGGAAATATTCACAGGACTTAGCAACATGAGGCCACTGAGGATCATGCCACATGCTGTGCAGGAAGTATCAGGGATGAAGGCTCAGGGAGGGGCGTTTTTAAAGATGGCCTCAGCAGATGAAGTGGTTCTGCTGGAGAAAGAGCAGGGGGGTGGAGGATGTTAGAGAGACACATGGAGTGATGAACGGCATGAGTTTTACCATGACAGACGACAGGCAGATACCAGTCTGTGATGTGAGAGCCAAAGCAGCTAATCCCTGGGGCCAGGGCCTCAGAGGAGACAAAGGCTTGCTAAAACTGGAGTGATTTCCAGGAGACAGAAGTAATCCTCACAGGAGGAGGAGGAGAATAAATCCTAGTACTTGGCAAATACACTGTGGGAAAATGCTCAATTCTTTCAGTGAAAAAGAAACCAGATAAATTACAGAAAGAGAAACAGAAAGACGTGAGAAAGTTTCAAGATTTGAGGAATGGCGTGGCATAAAGCAGTGGCCTGGATAGTGGGAGAATGAATTAAATAAGGGTTAAATGCTAGTACTATACTGTTATTGAAGGTACCCAAGAAATTAGGGTGCATGATCGCAAGTGTAGCCAGGGAACATGGAAGTCAGATGCCTCTTTCTACTGAGCTGCAGAAATGTGAGGTAGGTGAACTAGACAGTGGTTTTAGTTAGACTAACCTATCAAAAATAGTAGCTAATAGTTTTAACTAGTAGGTTAATTGTGCTATATTTTGCTCAATAGAAAAGGGGAGTCTTGGGAGTTGAGCACGACACAAGGTTTTAGGGGATGGACCAGGAAATCTAAGTTGGGCAAAAGCAGAGACTACTGGAGGGTGCTGTGAAAGACAAGGACGCACAGTAGCAGTAGTGACTCAAGGGTCCTAGAGGTACTACATGTAGTGTTCTAGAAAGATTCACAACAGTATGATTACAATAGAGACCGTGGAGGGATCAGCATCTGTCGGGTAGCTAGAAGGTAACATGAAGGCTAAATGGGTGACTGATATGGAATAAAAAAGCTCTAAGAGCTCAATGATTTATAAAGGTCAATGACTTGGTTATTGCATGCAAAAGACATACAGAAGTCATGCAGGGATGACACTGTATCAACAAATAAAAGTCCCACAAGATGGAGGGTAACATATGAAGTTCACCTTAGACATGGGAGAGAATCAGATGGTTGGAAGCCAAAAGCCTCTATCCAGAGGTCTCAGAAAATGTAGATCTTATACAAAGAATAAACAGGGTCAAAACAAAGGTGATTGGGGAGAGCTGGCAGGGGTATGAGAGTGGACCTCAAATATCAGAATTCAGCTGGAAAGCAGAAGCTATCAGGAGCACAGTCAGAGCACATAAGAGAAAGAAGGACACATGTCCATGAAGATGAGGGATGACAAAGGGCATCTGGGAATGCCATGCTAAGTAAGAACTGTAGTAAATAAAGACAGTGACTTTAGTCAGTGTGCGAGGGGGAACAGCCTGGTAATGGAGAGATTCTGTAAGGGCTTCAAGAACCCATCTAACAAGTTAATTAGGATTCAAACTTGTTCTGCCATACTGTCTGAACTCTGTACTGATAAACAATAAACGATCTGGTAAACATTCTGGAATTCAAATGTGGTTGGTTTTCACAGCTGAAACAGCATAGAGCCATAAAGGTTTGTACAGAATTCTTATATTTTCGTGGAGAAAACAGGAATATTGTTTTTATCTGCCCCAAATGTGAGGATTAGCAATTATAAATCAGTTATCTTCTACCAGATCTCTGTAGAGCACCCAAGAGAAATGTCCATTCCTTCCTCTGTTTCTTCCCCATCAAAATGCTATTTCAGATTTTTGGCTGTAGCAAAAAGCAACTATTAGTCAATGAAAGATCCTTGCACAGTTCAAGGACTCATATAAAGAAAAAATAAGCTTGGCTTTTTTTCTGGATTGAAGTTCAAATAGGAAGAGGAGATATATGATCAAAAGCCATAGTGTTAGGTTTTACAATCCAAAAGAAGCTATTATATTTTTTTGTGAAAATTTCAGGTAACTTGAAGAAATGTACTCCTAGTAAAAAAAGGATTCACTCATTTTAGCTAATCATGGATTTAACACTTTTTCTTGTTATTACTGGACAAGCTTTTAGGCCCTTTGAATGCCAGTGTGACACTGGTATTTGATCCTGTGGAAACCAATTTGTTGGAAATACTGACAGGTTTCCAAGATTAGGGTGAAATGATCATTCATGGGAAATGGCTTTGGCTTGGTTTTGTTCTCCACCACCTGCTCTGGTGCTCTGAGGAACTCTTCCTTCTGCTATCCTAATTGATCTTTCCTCTGAGCAAGTCACATTTGGGATGAATTCAGCTCTTCTTATTTCCTTCCTTGGGTTCTTCTCATAGACTATATTGTCTATATAGCAGCAGGAGCTCCCCCTACACATCTCCTCTGTGCTGGGTTATGCTGCTCTTTATGTGTAGAGAAAGGGTTTTCTTCTAAGCATCTCATCTTGTCCCATTAGACTACACACATTATCTGCAATGTTCTGATCCATGGTGTGCTTCCAAATTACTTCTTCAGTGAATTCTTTGCTTTTCAAATGTGACCAGGGAACCATTCATTACCAAGAAGGATAGGCAAGCTTCCTCCTCTAACTCCCTTCAGAGCCTGTTAAATACTTTATTTCCAGAATATTCTCAGGAAGAAGTGTATATGCAAAGCATCTTCATATTCTGTGAGGGGAACCGATAGGCATGAGATGCACAGACTGTCAGGCTCGGCTCCTGTACCAATCTGCCTTCCGCATTAACTTGTCTGGATTTAGAATCTCCATGGAAAAGCACCTTCGGGCTGCCTATGAAAAAATGATTTAAATTTGTAGGAAAGACTACTCTGCTGATGCAGGTAATCATCCCATGGTGTGGGGTCAGGAACAGAATAAAATACAGGAAGCAAACTGGATACCAGC
Source organism: Rattus rattus (assembly GCF_011064425.1). NCBI lineage: Eukaryota > Metazoa > Chordata > Mammalia > Rodentia > Muridae > Rattus > Rattus rattus. Next base: position 18,336,935 of record NC_046170.1, read on the forward strand.
CTTGATCTGCTTCTGCTTCCTGCCCATGGACACATGAACAACTGCATCACGTTCTTCCTCCATGCCTCTCTGAGTATGATGGTCTGTTCTCTCAAATTGTAAAGCAAAATAAACTCTCCCTTAAGCTGCTTTTGTCAGATATTTGATCACAGCACCAAAACAACAACAACAAACAAAAACTCTTTTTACGCAGCCATGAACAGTGTGTGGGTCACACAAGCTGTGGTCCTGTCTACAGATTTGTGTCTATTTTCATCTGAATGACCGTGTGTCTCTTTAACTAGATTCACCCTTCACAGGTCAATGAACTTCATCCTATAGAACTGAGTACCACTCCTGTTGCTTTCAGAGGTGGAATAATTGTTATGCTTGGGTTTATACTAGTAACGAGGAAATCCATGTGATACAGCAAATGCATTGTCTGAAGTTATTCATTTAAAGAACTGTAGCAAAAGCTAACAACACTAGTTTTAGTCTAGAGAGATGGCCACTGACCAATCACCATCTAAACCTTGACTTCTGTCTCTCAGAGTTCCGGTGGCTGGAGTGTGAACTTACAGTACCAGAGTGGCTAAATTCTGAAGGGGGCTCTCATGTTGGCTTGCCGTTGGCTGCCTTACCTATGTCCTCACACAAGGAAAGAGAAGACGTTCTCAGCACCTTCAATGTGAATGGTAATCGGAGGAATCTCCCTCCCCATTAACCCACAAAGCCCCTCAAGTTGCCTTCCACACATGGCATTTGTTGTGTCATACAACACTTGCAGGACTTCTCTCCAAGGTCGCTATTCAACGTTTGGTACACATAGAATGTTTCACAGAGAAGTTTGCACTCACATGGACATTTATTATGTTTTACAAGATGATCTAATACAGAGTTTATGTCACTGTAGTTTATATGTGGTGAGAATATCGGATTATCTAGGATATACAGATAGCTGTCTCCTAGCAACATAGTTAGCCTTGAGAATTATGAGCTAAAGTAATAACTGCCGAAGAAGCATAGTTGCCCAGAGCCCTTTGGAGCATCATTCTCTGATCGACGTCTTTGCGAGGGCAGCGTATGACGGAGGCAAGAAGGCATTAATCAGCCTAGGATCATTTTAATACCACTTTTGAACAAAACAGAAAGCAAATGTGGTCTAGGTTTTATGGAAATCTCAGGTTGACATTTCTAACAGTAATAATGTGCGGTGTTCATTATAGACTATGTAACAGGCACTATTAAAATTACATTGTATTCATTATTCTTAAAAATATAAAATACATGATATTCTTAGCCTCAGTTACAGGCAATTTTTGTGAGACTTCCTGAAAATCCAAACTAGTGCCTCCGTTTTTCCATTCCTAAAACTTCTTTAACGTAACCAACATGACAATCCTACAGTTTGCTGCAGAACCCCGTGAGTCACATGGATGTGGTGATGAACACAGATGACTCGAAAATTAAAGAGAAAACTCTCCCGGAGTGACTACTCGTGTGTAATTATAACTCACTGCTTCTCTCTGCTTTCAGGCTCCCCTACAGCTGCGTGAGTAACTTGGAGCCTCCGCTTAAAACCAATTCCACTTAACGTGTCTGGAAAGTCCTCTGCTCCCTTTCTGACTCACCTCCCTGCAGGAGGGCACAGGACACAGAGTGTGCGAGCTTTCTCTAAAGACAAAACTTCGAGATGTAAAAATAGAAAAACCGCTTCTACGGAAATGGCACACATTCCCATTTTTAGTCTTTCTGATCATAAAACTCAAATAAAACTTTGCTTGCTATATTATTTTATATGCAGGACAGGGCATTTTGGAATTTGAAGACTTCAAAGACATTGCAAAGATAATGTGTCAACTACTACAATTCCATAATAAATATTATAAAATCAGTTCAATGTATTTCTATAATTTTCCTCTTTTGGTAGCCTTCCTCTCACAATTTTTTTCCTGATCTATTCTTCAAGTGATATTATCATGAAAAATAAAAAACAAAACAAAACATAGGTATTGAGTAGTATTTGACTCAAGATGAAGACATTGGGGACAAAGATGGGGGAGAAAGAGGAGGGAGAAAATTTCCCTCCTTGTGATCAAATGATAAGCTCATTTACGTTAAATCTGTCACATGCATTTATAATTTAGCTCTCTTACTGGTGTTATTCTCAGCACTAGACAGGTTGGGAAATTTAAGCAAAGTAATTAGTTCCTGGTGACAGTAACTTCTTTCATTAGAGTCTCAACCAATCCTTTCATGCTCTTAAATGCCAATGCATTCATGCCCTGCAGAAATCCATCTGCCCTGGATCTAGTGGCCAATCTCAGCAGCCAAGACATTTAGTGTCAGTGGGCAATTTGCCCCACAAGCAAAAACACAACAACCTTAGGAGGCCATGTTCCTATTTACCATGCAAACCCCTGATAAATCTTCAATCTGATTTCAGATAAGAGAACAGTGTTTTTCATGCAAACGTAGTAAGTTCCAAATACTTTGAGCAGTTGCTCACTCACCTGATTAAAGGCAGGACTGAAAGCAGTCATCTCCCACTGCAACGGGGCATTGAGGAAAATAACCCTGTTATGGTAGTTTAACTGTGTTCGTTTACACATTTGTTTATTTTATGGTGCTGAGGTTGGAATTCAGGGCTTTACGGACACCACCTCAGCCATTGCCATGTGTCTGAGTGTGGGTACAATTGCCGTGACTGAGAAAGGATAGCTTGCCCGAACTGCTTCTTTCCTTCCAGCATGTGGGTTCATAGAGTCAAACTTAGGCGTCAGAATTAGCAGCAAGCACCTTCGCCCACTGAGCCAGCTCACTGGCCTCTGGGCTATGATTCTATTAGAAGCTAGTCAGACTGCATTCCACAGCAGCAGTGCTCACTGAATTCCACTGAGTGACTCAACATGGAGGTCCTGAACTGAAGAGCCTGTCAGAGGAAACAAGTTGGACAAAGGAAGTCCATTCCTCCTGCTCCCCAAGCTGTACTTTCAATCACTCTCACATGTGAATATTAAATAGGACAGATAATTAATCAACAGAAAATCCAAAGATAGCCTCATGGGAAACAGCTAAGAGCTAGTGACCTTCTCGTGACTGTTCAGACTTTTATTAGCTGGACTGGACCAGGAATGATGATCTCAAAGGAAAGGCAAGAAGGAAGTCATTGGTCAAAAGGAAATTGACTCAAGGGAAAGCCATAGACATGGATGGTGACTTGACCTTCCTGTTAACATGCCTGGATCATTTCAGATTTCTGGGGAGGTAGGAAAATTTTGTGGTAAGAGAAATGGGATGGACACCAGAATAGGAAGCACCTAAGCTGCATATCAACACACACAAACATGACCATGGCCAAAGTCTAAACCTAGCACAGAGAAAGTGAGACAAAGGGATAGCATAGAAATCTAAGAATTCTGACTTCACACTAGGCAAGCATTTGGCTAGCATATACAACACAAATATGAGGGAGGAGTAAGAGCAGAGGTGATGTATGTAGCTACTGCGAGATTGAAATCCAGAACTCTACCAGGCTAAGGTAGAGAAGCTTGTACGCCTGGCTGAAGAGTCCACATTCCTGTGCCCAGTTATGCTTGCTATAGATAGGAGGCTCGTAGGTGGGGAGGGAGGCATCGTATGAAGCTTTAAGAAGAAATATGCACAATCAGAGATTGGAGTTGATAAAGATTCATTTGGGCAAAAATTTTCATTTTATTAAGAAAGGATAAAGCTTTTAAAATAAGAGTAAAGTTTGCTCTGGCATAGTTAAACAAGCAATAATTGTGAAATATTCATGTGCTATGTAATCAAGCTTGGAAGAATTTGCCATGATCTCAACCCTAGACAAAAATGTACAGGTATCTAAGGACGCCTTAGAGCAGGAAAACAATCTTCCCCAGGAAAGACCACACCATTTGATTATCTAACACAAAATGGCCATCCTTGAAAGCATATGTGCAAGTAATATAGACACACACACACACACACACACACACACACACACACACACACACACACACAGACACAATTAAAGAAACGGAGGCCATGAATTTGAAGGAAAGCAAGAAATAAGAAATATAGAAAGGCTTAGAGAAGGAAAATGAAGGAATTAATGATTTAATTATACTATAACCTCAAAATCTCAAAACATTATGTAAGAGAGTGTAGACTATTTGAAAGTCTTTTCTCACAGCTTTTGTTTGATTTGAAATGGAGATCTACACAGTCAGAAATGAGAGTTGAAGTACAATGGGGCCCTTGAAGCCTACATGGGAACAATGAGAGAAAAGAGCCTTGACACACGAGTTGAAAGCGAGTATTTACTTGATAAAGTCTCACGTGCCAGCCTCTTCACATGTATGCTGAAGAATGTGTTTATGGTAGCAGGAAGCTCATAGATAAAAGTAGGCAGTACCTTCCTATTTTCTTGGAAAATTCTTTTGTTACTATTATTATAAAACAGAGTTTTCTAAACTACATAAGTATATATTTTTGAGCCATGGAGTCTAATAAGTTGTTAATAAATGCTCCATAGAGAAATTGGCTCATAGTCAATTCCAATAAAGTTGCCTTTGACATGTGTCCTTTGAGTTTCTCATAGTCCTCAGAGAGCTAGTAAGGACTGAGAAGCCATATACAAAGAAAGCTTGCTTTTCCTTTCTTTTTATTATCAGAGCTTCAAGCATTTTTCTCATCAAATCCCCTTTTCTCAAAGAATCACAAGTTCTTTAACACCAATAACAAATGTGACTCTAGCAAGTCAAAAGTCGCTGTTTGCACAGAGATGATGTAAGTGAAACAGGAGACCAGATAGGTGCTGATACCGATGACCATGACTCTAGGGAACATGAGAAAGGCTAGCACAGGATGTCCAAGTAGAATGTAGTTCCTTTCAGGCCTAATCACTCCTGAAAATTATCTGTACAAGTAAACGCACTCTCATACTTCTTAAGCAAGTATGTCTTTGTGTACAGAGAGTAACATCATGTGATTCACATTTTAAAAGACTTAAGACTTCAGGCCTTTCTGTACAAATTGAGGAGCTACTGAAGTGTATGCTAAGCATGTGCTACCCTGTCAGTATCTGAGAATGTTAAATCAATTTTCAAACTGATGAATTCCGTACTTTGGGACAAAGAAAAGTAAGGAAGTGCTGATTAGCATCCATGGCCTTCCATTCACCCCCTGTCATGAGAATGAATTAGACACATAGAAGTACAGCATACATAACTGCCAAATTAAAACTCAGTGAATGCAAGGAGAACATTGATACAACATGATAATATTATTATCAGTTGACTAATAGAAGGCTGAGGAGAACCCGCATCAACTCCTATTTCAGGTGGACTGGTTATAGAATGCTTAATCCAATCCTGTAAAGAAAGAAAAACTGCTGGAAGATATTAACAAAGAAAGAGTATTAAAATGATTATTAGTATTTTCTGTGTTGGCATATTATAACACTTCTTGTTAGTGGTTGGTAGGATTCTTACAAGCCCTGTAAGAGAGACAGTACTGGCCTCCATAGCTCACAGATATGAAGCTGGGCTTAGGACTGGTGGTGGAGCCCATATGGTAGATGCCTAGCATGAACAAAGCTCAGAGTAGGCCCTTCGGTACCACATAGCTGGGTGTGGTGGCATATGTCAACAGTCTTAGAACTTGATGGATAGATGAAGGTCAACCAGAAGTTCAAGGTCATTCAGCCTCAGAGTATTCTACCATTTTGCAAGGCTGTAGAAGAGCCAGAATTTAGGCTCAGGAGTTATTTTAAATTCTAAATTAAATATTGGATTTTTTATTGTTACAAACTAATACATGCTTTGTAGTTCTCACTAATTTTTAACAAATGGGTAGAATTTCAAGAGTTACTACAAGATGGCTCATGTTAGGGACCATTGATGATATCTCCCCTAGGGTCAATATAAAAAGGGGAAGAAGGAAATCAAGAAGGGTTAGAAGGTGGAAAATCAAAAGAGAAAATTATGTAAGTATATTTAAGCTTCAGTAACTTTATTTTATTATAAAAAGTTTTTATTTTATTATAAAAAGTTTATTTTAAACATTTGAATAGTAAAATAAAAATTAACTCTAATTTAACATAAGTTATAACCATGTGACACAAATTTCTGTCTTGATGTCAATGCTATGCTCATGAAATTATGAGTAAAAGTTGTATTTATTTTTCCTAGGAACTCTTGTTCAAACTGTTGCACCTGTTGGGACCTCCCCTGTGGTATATGCTAGATAGAATGTCACAGGGGAAAAAGCCAGGATTCAGGATTCAGGTGAGAATCCATTTCTTGATCATTGAAATTTTACATGTATATAAAGAGTAAGTCCACACCTCTGCGACGGGCAGATTAGAGAACTGTGAAAGTTATAATTTCAAGTAAAGGAAACAAAATATTAATGAGTGCTTAAAGAGCACGACATGATGTGAAAGCTACTTATATTTTTCTGTGAAGGTATTTATAATATTTTTCTCTCGTACAAGGTAGGGATCAGGACCTTATTGCATTTGTTATTAATTTACCCACCACCAAGCACAGAAAAGGAGTCTTTGTTACTTTCATGAACAGACATTAGAGAGAGAATGAGCAGTCTGCCGGGGATGATTTGAGTGATTTCAAGGGGGGGGACCTGAGCTCAAGTCAGTGTCCTTCCTCACTGCTCTTTGATAAAGAACAAAAGAAGACTTAGGGTAGACAAGATACCTTCCAAAGCACCATAGAAAAGGGGAACTTCTACATAACTTCAGAGGCTACAAGTCAAAAATCGGTATAAGGTAGAACTATGTTTCTAACAGCAGGCCTTATCTACAAGTAGGAGGAACACACAGTGTCAGAGCCCTGTCCCCAAAGCAGCCCAAGAAGAACAGCAAGTGTCAGTTCGAGGATGCCTTCCTGTCTGTAAAACAACTGAGTGCTAAGAGGATAACACACAGGTTTCTTTGGGAAGACCATGAGAGAGAGTATCCATTCTCCCTGCTGAAGCTGCTGTGGGAATTTAGAGATTGCTAGGGATCCGATTGCTTGTCCATAAAACAGGAAAAACATCCTTACCCAGCCCTTTCGAACATTAAATAACAGAAAAACTGAAGAAGCTTACTCTGTGGAGATCTGTGTAGGTGTCAGAGCTGCTGAGGCAGAAACATTGTGTAAACTTCCCTGCGAGCAGGTCAGAGGGAAGCAGGGGATGGGAAGACTCTGGGGACTCAGTGCTTTCCGAGACAGAGAGCCCTCTTCCTAGCCCAGCCTCTGGTTCACCTTGTGGGGTGGGCTCAGTGTTTTCCGAGACAGACAGCGCTCTTCCTAGCCCAGCCTCTGGTTCACCTTGTGGGGTTGTGACTGACTCATACCCATTCCTGCAAGCTCATTTCTCTGGTTCACCCGGCTGGGGAGTTGCCGCTGACTCATCCCTGCTCCTGCCTACTCATTTCCCCAGCAGCATCCTGATGTGCTGCTCTCAGGTAAGAGTAATGTGCGTTTTGCTTTTGTTGCCAAAGTGACAACGAAGTACATACTACCCCTGTCATCTGTATCTCTGGTACATACTACCCCTGTCATCTGTATCTCTGCGGACATATTCCACAATATTCAGTGTTATTCTCCGTTAAAATTAATCAGGGACGCTCTATTCTTCCCCCAAACTGTTGGAGAGTAGTTTCTTTATATTAACATTGTTTAAGATAGAAAATATTTTAGACATATATAACATTTAATTTTGTTGGAACAGCAGGTAGTTTGGTTGTAATCATGATTTATACTCCAGTAAGAGAGCTGATTGAAAGGCTAATAAAAGGAAACAAAGGGCCCAGGGAGATGGCTCTGTGGGGAAAGCTCTTACTTACTATAGAAGTGTGAGGACGGGAATTCACATTCCCCCAAACCATGTGAAAGTCAGGCAGATGCAGCTGGATATGAGGATGCGCTGAACATTTCAATGATAAAATCAAGGATGAGGGAGGTACTGTGGTCTGCACTGAAATAAATGTAAATCTTAACCCAGGTTTTGACTTTCTGAGGAGATGGCAGTCCGTGCCTCACTACTGCTCTGACAGATTCTGGATGAGAAGCTGGGTGAGGGAGGAGAGGTTTATTTTGGCTTACGTTCGAAGGGCTCTGTCCATCCCAGCAGAGAAGGCATGGCAGCAGGAATAGGAGACAGTTGTTTATCCAGCATCGGAGTTAGGAAGCAGAGGGTGTATAGGAAATGAGTCTGGCTATGAACATTTCAGATCCTCCCCTAGTGACCCATATCCTTCCAGCAGGGCTCCACCTCATAAAGATTACACAGAAGTCCAAAACAGCTCCAGGGACTGAGGAGCAAAAGTTTAAACACGTGAGCCTATGAGGGGTTCACTTGAAACAACCGCACACAGACAATCTTTTGTTTAGATCATACTTGCTGAGATTCACAGATCTACCTAGGAATAAATCCCAACCTCATAGGTAGCAATGAATAGCCTAGTAAGAGCACCAGTGGAAGGGGAAGCCCTTGGTCCTGCCAAGACTGGACCCCCAGTGAACGTGATTGTTGGGGGAGGGGTGGTAATGGGGGAGGATGGGGAGGAACATCCTCCCCAACATAGAGAGGATGTTGGCCCGGAAACCGGGGAAAGGGAAAGACAATCTAAATGTAAATAACAAATACTCAAGTTAATAAAGATAAAAAAAAAAATCCTTGCTACTTGCATAACACAAAACAATTTAAAAAAACTTTGTAAAGAAAGCCAATAGCACAAATAAAATTTCCACACAATATCCATTTACTGAAGCCCAGCTTTGCTTCAGGCATACAAAATTGAACTCTAAGATATAACACCAGGAAATTAAGAGCTCTAAACTGTTTAAAGCATAGAGTAGATGGCAGGGAAATAAGTAAGGATTCTACCAAGGCTGTGACCTTCCTACAAGGCAGTAAACTAGAAACAGAAGAAACTGAAGTTTTAACCGAGTTCTCCTCTTCTTCTACAATCAGTAGCCATGGGTATCTCAGTCAAGCAGATATAAAACAGAAATGGTTTTGCATGAATTAAAGAAGCCGATGCATTACTAGTATCGAACACAGTGCTTGCATGGAGTATTTATGCTTAATAGTTTATTCATTAAACATGCTGTCAGTATCATCAACTGCAAAATGGTTACTGCTATCATTTTCTGAAGAACCTGTCACTGTTATTGGGATATAAAAAAAAATCTAATGTTTGCTGATTAAATATATACTGAATAAAAGTACATAGGAGACTGAACAAAGTCCAGTGGCGTTTGAAACACTCCCTTCTTTCTCCCTCTGTCTGTGAGTTTCCTAGGAGAAAAGTTTTATCTCTTTGATTGCTTCATGTGGATGTTGGTTTCATTATCGTTGTTTAAGAACAATGGATTGTTCTCTTGACTGCCAGCCCCGCTCAGCAATAGGTCTTTAAAATTTGTCCATTCTGTTATTAAAAATAGGTAACACTACTGTATTCCTGAGCTCTGCTTGAATGGTCTTAAAGGTTTGGGACAGGCAGATACCAGGTATTTGGACAGCAAACTGTGCCCAGTTGCTCCAGGGGTCCATGTTTCTGTGGCTGGCTGTAACAGATATCATGAATTTCCCTCAGTCTTTTGAACTAACAGTTGGATCCCATTTTGTGCCACCATGGCTAACATATCCAAGTTCCCCAGAGCAAGCTAATACTCATCTACTAACTACCTAGTGTAAATCTAGGCAAAGACAGGTGTAAATCACCGAGGAAACGGTCCTGTACCCAAGCCCTTGCTACCACTCAGCCACCAAGTACTTGACATGTGACAGTTAATCCTTGGTCTAAATTGCCTCTTGTTGACAAGAGTCCATCTTTTGAAATCAATAGCTTTCCAATTAGAAGGGCCTGAACTCAGGTCAACTTTCTCTTATTTAAGAACACTGTAACTTTACAAAAATTCTAAATAAATTGTTTTCCATGTCAATTTGATTAATGGTATGGATTAAAGGACATCGCAGGTTAATTTGATAAGGATCAAATGAGCCACCTCCAATAGACTCTCAGTGCAGAGCGCTCCACTGGGCTATTGCTGCTGTGCTACCTTACAGCTTTGGTCACTAAAATAAGATTATTGAACACCTGCCAAAATTAAAATTATAATCTGCTATAAAACAATTCTTCACCAATCCCATGGGACTGTATAGCAGCAAACTGGAGAACACCATCAGAAAACAGAATATGAGAGAAGCTGGGAAGATGGAACTCATGTAAACCAGCAAAGCCAAGTCAATTAAACAAAATAGTATAGAGACCAATATTCAATAAAGACACCAAGTCCATTTGGAAAGCTGGAAGATTCCAATCCAGTGACCCTGTACTATGCAAATAAAAAGGACATGCACATAGAAACCAGATTGTATATCAGAGGCCTTTTCTCAAATATAGGTCAACAATGCTACTTTACAGCTTAAAAGATACACAAGTGAAATTTGAGTATGAATCTATAAATTATATGTATATTTCTTTCTCCTTTAAGTTTTTAGTAAGAGAGGCAACCAATGTAGTTTATGCCCAGCTCTAAGAACGTGTGAGAGAAGCCACTCTGAACACAGGCTCCTCCTGTAGTGAGCTAGATGGAGTCGTAGCATTTAAATTGCCCTGTTAATTCCCAAAGAGCTAGAAAGCACAATCAGAACCTTCAGGTTTGGGGAAAGTGAAATGACAAAATAAACAAAACAAACATGTCTTTATTTCTGTAGAAGTGTTTCATTCTTTTGTGTGAAAGCAATAGCTGGAATATCAAAAGAAGGGAAGTCATAAATAGTCAATGCAAATAAAATAAAAAAGCAAAGCAAAACAATAACAAAGAATATTCCTTAACCCTGACCTAATGTTCTTCCAACTCAGAATCCCAGAGAGAATCCATCAAAAGATGAATCTCATCAACAACAACAACAACAACAACAACAAAAAACAAAAAGCAAACAAACAAATAAATTACATGAGGTGAGCTAAAAATACACAGGTTACAGTAAGGTATAATCTGCCTGGTTCATAGGGAAGGAATCCTATGAAAATGGCAAAAACAAGGTCATTCAAAGTTAGTTTGAAAATTAATATTTTTTGTTGCATTTAACATTTTTCACACAATCACAATTAAATGGCTAGGAATCAGATAGATCAAAATGGAAACGAATTCCTCTTTCATAAAATTCTAAAGATTTTGCACTGTGTTTTTCCTCCTAAGTATTTAAACCCCACCCTCCTTACATACTCTCTAAGGCAGGCTGTACACTCACCAGCTTTTACCACGCTGAGGACTTCTTAATCCCATCCCTTATGAGGGAAAGCAGGGGGATGCAGGCAAGTCTGAGGGCTAGCCTGGCCTGCATAGCAAGTTCCAAGGTTAGCCAAGGCTACATGGTTAGAGGCTGTCTTCAAAATACAAGTTCTGCTTTCTGTTTCATCCCCTCAAATGAATATAATGTGTGTTGGTTTACAGCATGTGGAAGATGCTAAAAAGACCCCACAAAATGAGGGATAAAATGTTCCTCAACTCCACCAGAAACCTGTGGGCAAGACAAGCATTTTCTCTGACAAAAGCTACGGAAACTGCAGTAACTTTATCAGAAGCCACGCTTTGCTGCCTGAAGGATATATATTAGTATAATTATATAATATTGTATTTCCTAATCAAAAGCAGACCCATCAGGATCATGAAACTAAAGTAAGAAAAACACCTGAATACAAATTTCACCAAGAGACACAGAATACTTACGGAAGTAAATTGAATGAAAATTACTTAAATTTCACGAAATGAATTGTTGGCTCCAAGTGGTTCTTTGGGAAAAGAAAAAAAAACTTTAAGCGTGTGTGTGTGTGTGTGTGTGTGTGTGTGTGTGTGTGTGTGTGTGTGTGTGTTTATTGTAAATTTTGAAAAGAAATAGTCATTCTGTATTTTTCCAGTATGAATATATTCTTCTACCTTATTAAGATTGTTCATCTCTGATATCAACATAAATTATTCTCAGAATTAGCTAGGATCTACTGATCTGCTTTAATTTAGGCATTTTAGGCTTAGCATCATAGTAAGAACATGGAAAAGTCTGCTCCCTTTTCCTATCAGAACCTACCACCTCACACCAAACATATTTCAATCATAAAATGTACTCATTAATACAGTGACATTTTTTATTAGAGAAAGTTATTTAACAGCATGATCATAGTTTGCATTTGCTTTCTTTCAAAGAATATTATCACCTTCCTGCTTCCATAATTCTTTTCCCACACAGGCTAATAATTCTGCAGCTGGCAGCAATTCTGACCATGAAGTGGAGTTCCTGTCCTTTACAGTCTATGTCTCCAGCCTGTGAGAACTATGTATCCCCAGCCAGTGAGAACTATGTATCCCCAGCCTGTGAGAACTATGTATCCCCAGCCTGTGAGAACTATGTATCCCCAGCCAGTGAGGACTATGTATCCCCAGCCAGTGAGCACTATGTATCCCCAGCCAGTGAGGACTATGTATCCCCAGCCAGTGAGGACTATGTATCCCCAGCCAGTGAGGACTATGTATGTCAGCCTGTGAGGACTATGTATCCCCAGCCTGTGAGGACTATGTATCCCCAGCCTGTGAGAACTATGTATCCCCAGCCTGTGAGAACTATGTATCCCCAGCCTGTGAGGACTATGTATGTCAGCCTCTATCTCCAGCCTGTGAGGACTATGACACTCTAGGTGCAGAGGCCACACCTGGCTGTTAACTCTAACAAATGAATCTGAAAAGGAAGAGACTCACCTCAGGCTCAGGGACAGCAGTTGCTCCTTGGACTTCAGCAGCTCCCCGACTTTAAAGCTGGCACAGCCCAGGAAGCTTCTCTGGAAATAAGAAAGAACGGTTTCCATCAACTCCTGGGATTCTTCCTAATTTTGCTGTGGTGGTACTCTCGCACCAATTACGCAGAACTCATTTTTGAAAAGAACTAAACACTGAATCAATTAGCCCACAAATATTTCACTGACAGAAAGATAATACTGAAATATCAGCTCTGTTAAAGACAGATCTTGACAGCCTAGGAAGTAACAAGAAGTAAGGCACAGCAATCAGGACTTTCCCACTAACTTTGATTTCCTCCCCAGAAGAAAACTGGTGTCATAGAAGGTGCTAAGCGCTCAGCATTCAGCAGGATGTTCCTCAAATCACTGGCAACAGCAACTCTGTGTCAAGACATGAGAAAATCTGCCTCTTGGAGCTATTTTTACACAGGGCTCTGTGAGAGCTATAAATAGAAAGACAATATTTCTCTCCATCACAGAAGCATTTAGGAGCGTTTGCTTCCGTCGGTTGTTGTTGTTTACCAGCATGGGGCAATTTCGACCTCTCCTCAAAAAAATAACCAGCACTTTCGTTGTGTTTTCTAAATTAGTTTTTAAACATCTCATAGCCAGGCAGCGTGTTTGCCAGTCAATATTGGGCGTCTGCTCTTCAATTCAAGGTAGAGAGTAAAACAGCAAACAGGTCCTTTCTGTCCCAGGGGTAAATCTTTTCACTGCTCCTGGCTACTTCCGATTCGAGTGTGACATTATGGCATAAATACCAGAAGGTGTATGTCTCACTTTTCTTGAGGGCAATGGTTAAGCATAAAATGATCAAGCCCTATCTTCACCTAGGCCATTTATAACAGGCAGCCTGCAATGCGCACAACAGGCCAAGAGCGTTTCTCTCAAACTTCCTCTCAGCACAGCTCTGCTGCCAGCCTACGTTTGAATGAGAAGCTTGGATAAAAAGCCTGAGACCAGTTGAATGTTTCCAGAAAAAAATAAAAATCACCCTACATATGAAAAGAGGTGGCATGTCTGTGTCTGTGTGTGTGTGTGTGTGTGTGTGTGTGTATGTCTGTGTGTTTGTGTGTGTGTGTGTCTGTGTCTGTGTGTCTCTCTGTGTGTGTGTCTGTGTCTGTGTGTGTCTGTGTGTGTGTGTGTCTGTGTGTGTGTGTGTGTGTGTCTGTGTGTGTGTGTGTGTGTGTATGTCTGTGTGTCTGTGTGTGTCTGTGTGTGTGTGTGTCTGTGTGTGTCTGTGTGTGTGTGTGTGTGTGTCTGTGTCTGTGTGTGTCTGTGTGTGTCTGTGTGTCTGTGTGTGTGTGTGTGTATGTCTGTGTGTGTGTGTGTGTGTGTGTGCGTGTGTGTGTGTGTGTGTGTGTGTGTGTGTGTGTGTGCGTGTGTGGGTGGGTGGGTCTGTGTACTGAATGATTGCTGAAAGGTTGAAATCCAGGTCAAATAGGTTTTTCTTTTGTCAGGTGTAGGCGTGTTGCCTGTGTATACGCTTTTGTGTAATTTGGGTAAGCAAGGAGGCCAGGAGAATGAATCAGGTCCCCTGGAATAAGAGTCACAATTGTGAGCTGCCTTGTGGGTTCTGGGCACCAAAACCAGGCCCTGTGCAAAAGCAACACGTGTTCTTAATTCTTTAGTCATCCCTCCAGCCCCAGGTATAAAAAAAAGCACTACCTTAGAAGAACAGGTTCAAACGGCATAAAGTCAGAAATCAAAACCAAGCCCAGCTTGGTTTTGAAATTGTACACAACTCTATTAATGTTAGCCCCAACTAGAAAGCCTGAAGTTCAAAACACCTGTATATGCACTCTTGGCTTCTGGACATTTCTGCTGCGTGCTCTGTGGAACGGCTACCTAGCAACAGCTTCAGTCATCATCACTGCCTGCCACCCACCAGGGGCCAGCTGGGTGCAGCAGTGGCAGCATAGAAAGAGGCCTGCTTGATACCCCAACCCCTCCTCCTCCTCTCCCTCTCCTCTCCTTCTCCCTCTTCTTCTCCCCCCTCCTCCCTTCCATCCCCTCCCTCCTCTGTTCCCATGTATTCCCAGCAGTTCTCTCTTCCTCTCTTCTGTTCTCCCCCTCTTTCTCTGTCTCTACCCCTTCCAGGTCCCCACTCTCTTCCCTCACAATAAATCTTCTTTCTCTAGGTCTGTCTCTTGGCGTGATTCCTCAGAGAGACGCGCACCTCAGCATGGGCAGGCCAGGGATTCCTCACTCCCACCACATTACACCGCAATTATATTACCGCATTATATTTCATAACACGCACCCAGTCACTAAGGCCTGGAAATTCTGAGCTCATACTGTTAGGTGGAAAAACGGTGAGTGAAACCAAAGAATGTAAGGAGCAAGGAAATAAGAGCGAACCAGAGCTGAAAACCAACAAAGGGCTTTATCAACACAGAGCCTAAGCGACTGTTAACAAGGGCAGAAGATTCAGCAGGGCCCAAGGGGGCACCAACTCCCCCCACAGCGAGCCCCTGGAGCAGGCGCTGACAGACAGAAGGCACTCAGATGTTCTCTGTGGCTCTATTCACGGCGTATTTGTCTCCATTTGTATTGAACGCTAGCTAATATATTTAAATGGCTTATCTTAAACCTCCACAAATAATTGCGATTTCAAGTTGGACAAAACCGCTTATTTTCTGTAATACTCTCCCTGCTGAATATACACCAGACACAGGAACAAAACGTTACCTGACACTGATGGACCCCGCTTTCAAGTATTCATTTATTCGTTTTTAAGACAACATCTCCATCAATCGCCTAGAACTCACTGCATGGCTTTGAACATACAATTATCTGCCTGTCTCAGGCTCCTAAGAACTGTCATGTACCAACCGCCACACCCAGACAAAATGAGAACGAATGAAGACCATCCTCTGCAGATTATACAGCAAAGTGTCACTCCACCAATTTGCAATTTAAATCCTTGTAAACATATAATTTGTTATGTTTTCCTAAAACGATGCATATGTGTGTTGGGGGATGGGTATATGCACTGAGTATGTGAAAACACAGATGTGGGATTTCCTGGAGCTGGAGTTACAAACAGTTGTGAGCGGCCATATGGAAGTTAGAAACTAAACCTGGGTCCTCTGAAAGAGTGACAGGTTCTCTTGCCTACTAAGCCCTCTCTCTAGACCACATTATAAACTTAAATATGTATTTTGTTGTGAATTTGTACACAATATCTATGAGGTGTGATAACATATGTTTACATATTATTATAAATGCTTTATAATTATATTTATTATGTGTATATGCATTGACTATATTATATTTTTCATTTTATCTTTCACTGATAATTAGTGGTTTTAAGTTCTTGCATTCTATTCCATTCATTATTCACTTTACAACAAGATTCTTAACAGATCATAAGTTTCACAAGTCCCCTAACTTCATAAGCTTGTTTAATGTACCCTTTGAAATCATGTAGGTATGGAGGAATGTAGAATAAAGCAAACAGAATAACATAATGGTCTTTTTAACCATAATGTAGCAATCTTCTCAGACTGGAATTCTGTAGCCAGACAGATGGACAGACAGGTGGAATGGCTACTTTTAGGCATGAGCTATGATCACACCATAAGGCACAGCTGCAAGCAAGATTGGTGGCCACAGCCAGTGACTCTCTCTGTCTGCTGCACCAGGAGCCCCTCCTAAGCAGACCTTTGGCTGATCAGATTCAGAGACAGCCCAGTGACAGGAACAGAGGGCATGCGCCTTGTATTATACCATATGGTGACAGGGACAATAACCCTGAGACAGGCAGTTCCACCACAACTGTCAGTTCAGGCTTGATCTCGGGGGACACTGTCAGAGTTTCCAAAATTAGACACATTGAATCTTAGTAATGGTAACAGCCTGATAGTGGACCTGCCAAATGAAAACAGAGGTTTTTAATTACAAAAGTTTATTTTATTCAAAACCTAATTCTATCTAGGGAGTCTATGTTGTATTTATTAAAGGAAAAACATAAAGTCTGATTTTTGTTTGTTTTTCTTTATTTACTTACATTCTAATTAGAATATAAAATCACTTTCCTCTTCCCTTTCCTCTCTCCAGGCCCCATGTCTACTTCTTCTAATCCTTCTATGTCCCCAAAACTCTAAAACTGATAGCTTCTTTTTCTTTAGCATTGCCCATATGTAGATATGAATGTCTGTTTGTATGTTTGTATGTATGTACGTTTGTATGTATGCATGTATGTTTGTGTGTATGTATGTTTGTATGTATGTATGTATGTTTGTATGTTTGTGTGTATGTATGTTTGTATGTATGCATGCATGTATGTATGTTTGTATGTTTGTGTGTATGTATGTTTGTATGTTTGTTTGTATGTATGTTTGCATGCATGTATGTATGTGTGTGTATGTATGTATGTTTGCATGTTTATATGTTTGTATGTATGTACACATACAGGAATACCCATAGAGAGGAAAAAAACAACACATAATGCTAACGTAAAATTATAAGGATTCAGAGCTATACTTGTCTATGTGTATTTATATATGTATAATATTTATAATCTGTTATTACACCATTCAAGAGAATATATATAAAACAGATTATAAATTTCACAAGGCCACTAACTTTCTAAGCTTGTTTAACTTACATTTTGAAATTGTGCAGATCTGGGTGACTTTAGAATAAAGCAAAGTATGCTGCCATGCTATTATGGTGGTCTTTTTAGCCATAAAGTTAACATTTATATATATATATATATATATGTATATATATATATATTTGTTATTATGTGTTATATAAAATATATGGGCAAATACATGAATACAGTATATAATTGTGTGTGTGTGTGTGTGTGTGTGTGTGTGTGTGTGTGTGTGCTGAGTTTATTTTTTTATTTTTGTTGTCTCTCTGCATCTGGTTCCAGGATTGACCACTTTGCCCTGGACCTGGAAGTTCATCCTTGGAAAAGGCTAATTCTCTTGTGGGTAACAGTCATTCATTGTCTGTAGTTCTGTCTAGGGGTGATAACCTGTCAGACTTTGTTAAGCAAGATATTTGATCTGTCATTGTTTAAGTCTTCTCCATGGAACATTTTTAAGTCAGGGAGCCACAGAGTAGACTCCGTGGTCCTCTGCCTCTTATAGTCTTTCTGTCTCCTCTTCCATGATGTTTCCCAGGGTTCCATTTTATTCTAAAAATGGTATATTATGGTTTTACATTGTAACACCTAGTGGGATAACTGCCAACACATTTACATTCACTTTTCTATTATTGTTATTTGTTGTTGTTTCACCTCGGTATAAGTCAACATAGGATCTACCCAACCCCCAACTCCAAACTAGAGAACAAAGCATCCACCTATGAGCACTTTCTGGGCACACTGCAAGAGAATAATTAGAGAAAAGTCCATTTTCTCTTGTTCTAAGATCTGAATACTCATGGAGAGAGGGAAACCTGTATGCAGTGTTGACTATAACTGTAAGGACAGTAAGGATGCAGAGCAGTATTCTGAGCGTAAAGTATATCTCTGTGAGGAAATCAGACAGTGTGTTACCTACACTAACATAGGGTCTGCACCCATCGCTCTGGTGCCTTAGAGGTGTCTTCTGCACACTTAAAATTCTATGGAAAGATAGGAGTATTTGAAGAAAGAAGGGAAAGAAAAAGAAGAAGCAAAGGAGAGATAAAGGAGAAGAAGGAGCTAGGGTAAGAGCGGAGAGGAGAGAGAAAAGGAGCTGGAGAAAGAAGAAGGGTAGAAGTGGTAGGGCAGGGAGAGAAGAGGAGGAAGAGGAAAAGGATTATTATTGTACAAAAAATATATATGCAAAAGTAAAATTTTGATTCAGAAGGAATTCTAAATAAGATTTTAAAAAAGTAGACGCTATAAAGGCTATGAAGTCTTATGCAGTTACTATTGTTGAGAAAATATTTTCCATGATTCCAATTTGCTCTGATTTGTTTTAGGACACGTGAGACATTTACAGAAAGTCCCAGCTCATTAAAAACTACCTATAATCAGGGGGAGGAGCTGAAGAAGTTCCTAAGAATGATGTATCATGCACACAGCCACAACAGTTAGCATTCAGCAAGCCATACTAGACCCGGTTAGAATGTAAAAATGGCCTTTATTAGTCTCTGTAATTGCTGTCTTAGAGGGATACTGCCTCCATCTGCTAACCTAGGCCTACTCCTGCAGTCCTCTAGCCTTGATACAATCTAATCTAGGCCTCTGAGACTTGCTGCTGCCTAAGCTCACCATTTCTTGTCCTTTCTGAACTCTGGCTGGCTGGTTCAATTCAGCTGCTCTGGCTCAAACTCCTTTCCAAGCTTAAGGATTCAATCTGGCTTTTTTTCTCAGCCTTGCAATTGCTCTACTTGTACTCAAAATTAACTCTGGCAATCCTTTCTAATCTTCTGAATCCTTCTCATTCTCTTGCTCATTCTGTCTTTACCTGTGTCTAGCTTATTCTCTCTTCAGTCTGTCTCTGTAAAACTCTCCCAGTAAAACTGCCTCCTTTTCCCTCTCTGAGCTGCTCTATTCTCCCTCTCAACTCTACTATGCTGCTCCATGAACTCTACTGTATTCATGTACTGTATTCTCTTCTTCCTCGATTGTCTGTTTTTCCCTTAAGTAGTTTCCCTTTCCTTTCTCTTCTTCTGAGAGGTGGGAATATCCTATTTTGCCAAATCTTTCTCTGATTTGTCACTTTGTCTGCCACTCAATTAGACAACATTTTCAAACATGAGTGCTTTTTTTCTACAAACTAACTTTACCTTCATTGTTTGAAATTAAAGATAGAGCATGTCTATATTCTAGCCAGAGGGATTAAAGCTGTGTGCTAACTATAACATTAGAACTCTAGACTCTTAGTTCTCTGCCAAGCTCCTTTTCATCCACAGCACGCTGTGCCAAGTTTCCAGCACAGATGGCAATTCCCTGTCCTGATAAATCTTTTGTTTGAACAGTTCATAGCTCTGACCTTCCTTCCCTGATCATAACAATACAACACTCACAAGTATCATCCTGGGGAAGATGATCATTAAAACATACAGCATATCATTTCAATCACTCACCTGGCTGGAGGATAATAACCAGAATGTAAAAAGAGGTCATCAATGGCTATTCCTGAAATCTCTTCACAGGGAATGTGAGGCCAAAAGTTTATCCTTCTGTGCACTGTAGGGACTTGGAGTGTGTTGTAGACAGACAGACAGCTCATCAGACTTGAAACCTCATGCTGTATGTCAACAATGGCTCCACTGTTCACTACTAAAGAAGTCAGCCTAGATACTACAAACTGCTAAACCTCCATCAAGAAGCTCATCTCACAAAGCTTTCACTCACAGGATATTTCAAGTGCTTTACAGAGCTGTGTTACACAAACGGGTTAGTTCTTACTTTAATGGCTTAAAATGGGACTACTCCAAGTGGAGGGATCCATAAAACTTTAAATGTTCACCAGGTCTAGAAGATTTATCATGGAGAAAGGGACATTTTTATACTCTGCGTATTTTAATAATATATTAGCATAGTGAGTTAAATAAAAGAACAATTAATTTAGTCTGTTACTTTGAACTGCCTAAAATATGACTATTAGACATGTTTAAATGACTTATGTGGTAAACCTTGTATGTAATTCATTTCATTTTTACTGAACACTAGTACATTGCAGATTAAATGAACTTATAAATGATATTTCATCTATTCTTACAAGTCATATGGAGGATTGTTGATATAAATTGTGAAAGCCTTTGAAGAGTGAATTTGATATACCATTGGTATGATATACACACACATAAACATGTATACATATATGACATACACAAACAATGTATATATAATTATGTAAAGGTACATAATTAGAGAATAAGACAATTTTATAGCCTGAGCATTTTATCTTCACTGTCAACTATAAAAAATAGGGTTGCATATTAAGAACTGCTAATACTGAAAGCATTATAAAGAAAAGAATGCAGACTAACTATTAAGAGTTTATGAATATATGTATTAAACATACGTTAAATTTTTACTGTACAGAATAAAGGACTCAGTCTGTTAGGAAGTCAAGCCATGTTGACTCCTCCTTATTTAAGCTCACTCTTTCTGTGCATGAGATTGGTTCAGCAGTCACATTTGGCAATTTTCTTGAGGGCTAATATCATAAAACACAATTAGAATTTCTACATTAAGATGATCATTTGTAGACTCTTCTCTGTTTTGACTTGAATTTCTTCTCTTATGTTTCTAAAAGAAATGTAGACCAAAATGGAATCCTCTTTGATTATTTTAATAAAGAATCTAGATATAAAACTATAAATATTGGACTGAGCAAAATCAAGAAATTTCTTTTTTTTTTTTGCCATGAATCCAGTGTCTAGGAGTGTGGAAAAATTACAGAAACCTAATACCCCAATTTTCATAACTAGTCGTGCTTTGTTTTGTTGTTGTTTTTGTTTAAGGAGATGCTTTTCCTGGAATCTCCTTTAAGGACTCAGTTCTTCTTAGTGATACATAAAATGAGGAATACCAAGCAGGTCTTCCCAGGTAGTTTGTGTTATCTAAAATTGAAAGAGCATTGTGACCTAAAATTTAACATCTTACTCTTTCAAGCAGGAAGATGAGAAATGTGATAACCGATGCATTCAGATTGCACAATACCCTATGAAAAAAAAGCAGAGAAATGGAGAGTCCAGTTTTGTGTGCTTACAATACTGCGAACCATTTTCAAGATAAAAAAAGACAAAACAACAACAACAACAACAACAACAACAACAACAAAACTAACCAATTTCTTTAGGTCAGTTTGTAAATTTGCTCAATGAGTGGCTTCCTGACTGGTACAACAGCCATGTCATAGAATCCAACTAAGACTTGGGACCAGGAATTTTAGCTGAGTCTTTATCAAAGAATATCAAATACAATATTAAAACAGTATCATATACACCCCATCTCAAGTTCAGAGAACCTCCCTCATGAACCAGGACCTACAGAAAAGGGCTGAAAGGGAAGAGGGTTTAACAGAACTGGCCAAGCATCCACCCCAAGAAAATGTTGGCTTCTAATAGGGAAGGCTGGAGTTTCAGACCTAGGGGCTAGGTCTATTCCCTAATTGTTTTCCAAGAAAATATGTCTATGCCCAAGACTGGAAGAGTTTTGTCCTAAACAAATGGATCACTTGTAAAGACCAGAGGTATCAAAACCACCTTCCTTTGGGAATAGTGGGGCAGTCTAAAGTTGAGTGTCATTGGGTCTTGTATGAAGGGGTAGTCAGGAGATGGCCGAGCTAAGAGAGAACACACGAGTGAAGATGCCTGGGGGACTGTGATGTGACACGGGAAATGCATACGCGATAAATGTGGGTCAAGCAGTAACACAGAATGGGGCTCATCTGCAGTCACTGCTTAGAGTGAACTGCAGCCATAAGAATGCAGGGTAGGAATGGAGCATGGTAGTGAAGTGGTTGACCTGAGCCATAGCTGCCAAGGTAGGGAGAGAGGTCCCTGAAATACCTCCTGAGAACAATTAATGCTTCTGTATTAGCATCACTGAGGATTTTGACAGGTGTCAAAACCAGCAAATAGGGCCTGACTCTCACCTTGGCAAAAGAGCGGCCCCTGTCCCCTACTCTTCTATGTCACAACCTGAGCTGTAAAAAATGGGACAAACATATGAAACATTCTGCAGTGCCTGGACTTACAGAGACATGAATAGCAAGGGAAAAGGCAGGAGACAGAAGAAAATAAAATCAGAGATATTCAGCATTTAAAATAAATAAAATGGCTCCCCAATATGTTGATAGAGACATAAATAAAAGTTCAGACATTTAAGTCAAGATATTATTGGATATAAAGCTAGTGGGCAATTGAAGACAAGAGCAACTTGGGGATTAGAGTTGAAAAACTAAACCAACTTGAACTTTGGTAAACAAATGAAACTTTTAACAAACACTTCATTGGTTATATTAATGGGTTTAGGGTTTTATGAAGGACATCTAAATGACATGATGAGAGCATGTGCCTCGAGCCTCATCTGTAGACTGGGGTGGTTAGTGGTTGAATGGTGATTGTTAACCAGAGGCAAGAGGAAGCAAACACAGTGTAGCACCCAGGTCCAGCAATGACCCTGGTTGCAGATCTTCCCTGACTGGGAAGAACTTTCTGGGAACTTTGTAAACGAAAGCAAAAACTGCTCAAGTCATCGGAGAACCCACCAACACTAGATTAGTAAGTATGTGATGGGTTCAAGGTAGAAACAGAAAGCCAACGGAAGATGGCATTCGTCCACCGAACTTTTTCATCTTGCCGCCTCCGAGAAGTTCTTGAGAGAAATGAAAGAGAAGAACACCCCCCACCCTGCGCCCTCTTCTCCTCTGCACTAGCAGGTGCTCTGAGAACTGGCGTTCTGCTCAGTCAGCTTTCACTTCAGTGTGCACTTTGGAAATATTCTCTTGGTGTGTCGCCAAGAGGCTTCTTTCAATGAGAAGAATTAAACATAGTCCTGTACTCCTCACACTCAGTAGAAGAAGGCTGTCAGGTTCCTGAAAGATTTCTAACTAGGCCTTTGGTTGCTTTAGCTACCCTTATTCTATTCCTCTCTGAGGGAAGAGGCCTCAGGGATTCTGCTTGCAGGGCTGGTTGTCTCTTTAAATTCTGCCACCTCCAACTCAGGCTCTGTCTAAGCAGAAAACACTAGCATCCTTTGTACTCTTGCTCTTGCAATACCTGCAGGTTAGAGATACGATGCTTCACGTGTGTCAGGCAAACCTCGGTGGGTGTTCAGCCCTACACATGGTAGCCTGCTGCTTGATCTGTGTCCTAGCATTTTAATAGCAGGAAGCAAGCAGCAGCAGCACCCTGCCCTGACTAGGTCTCTGCTGTTTTCCTATGATGCTGCAGCCCACATGTGTAATTTCCTTAGCCTCCAGGAGTCCAGAAGTGTCCACCTACAGTTGCAATTCAACTACCTGCGGGACAACGTCCCTACTCTTCTCTCATCATCTAAAGTAAATACAAAACTCTTTTGAGAATGGATTATTACCGAAGATAAAAGATGAATTCTTTTCAACTCAGCAACAAAAGACCAGTGACTCCTCAAAAACACACACATTTTTAACTTAATTGCTTTTTTCCCCCAGCTACCAGGCAAGCAGGAAGTCAGAGGAAAAGCAATCCATTAACTTACAAATGACCTGTGTACCTTCGGAAATATAGGAAGCACCTACCGCAACTTCTGGCGGGGGATCCTTGTGTTCCGGAAGGACACTGGTTCGAATCTATGGAGAAAAACAAACATGTTCTATGTGACTTCCGGATAAAAACTTGGGGCGAAGTTTCACACAAGTTCTGTCTGGCCTTCTGCTTTCTTCATCTGATATCAGTTCAAACGTTTGAGTTAATCATCAATGAGAACGCCTGCCCTCAGTATCCACTGCAGTGCAATAAATCTGTCGTGTTACAATTCTAAAGCTTCCTGACTTTCCCAGTAGACAGCTGCCTGGTCCTCACCCATCTCCTCCTTGTCAGCAGCAGACATCTGGAACTTAAATGAGTCACCTTTTATCTTCTCAAAACACAACTTATATTCAGTATTCCAAGGGAATGACAGAATTGGTGTAGAGAAAATAATCCCATGCATGCTTGACAAGTACTCTCTGAATGAGAGTTCATACCCAACCTCCTTATAGGAGATTCCGTTCCTGTGAAAACTCTGGGCAGTGTGATAAGGACAGTGACATTTGAATTAATTTGAAAAGTAAGTTTCACTTGATGGTAAAAGGTCAAAAATGAGTCACCAGGGGCAGCTTGTCACTTGAACATTCTGCATGAACATGAACCCTTTGAGTAATTAGATTCGCACATTTTATTGATTGTTAATTATCTACCCTCGTTTCCCCCTAGAGTCACATGGGGCTTTTTCAAACTATTTGTGCTCAACCTCGTTACTAGATTGTCTGTATTTAATGGGTAGCTGCTGAGCCAGGTTCTCCTAAAACCAAAAAAATTCCAAATGAGAAAGAGGGAGAGAGATTATCTTTCTCACAGAAGAGAAGAGGAAGCAAAACCAAATAAGACTGGCATAACAGCCTTGGAAATAAAGATGAGATGGAAGAGGTAAATGGATACAGAGAAATATCAGAGTGTGCCTTGCTTAATTGAAGAGCAAGCGCTGGCTGGGAGGGATGGGATAAATGAAGAGACCGGAAGTGAGCTAAGGAAAACCTTCT
Organism: Rattus rattus; assembly: GCF_011064425.1. Lineage (NCBI taxonomy): Eukaryota > Metazoa > Chordata > Mammalia > Rodentia > Muridae > Rattus > Rattus rattus. The sequence continues at coordinate 18,361,913 of NC_046170.1, forward strand.
GCAACGTCATTCTAATACAACCTCTTTAGAAGCACAGCCCTCTGAAACCAGGGGGTTCTGATATGCCTGTGTATAACAGGGCAATGGTCACAGAGGATGGGGTAGTTACAATATCCCTAGCAGTGTCAAAGGGCTTCATCCAGTTTCTACAGCCTGCTGGTCTTTAACAGTTTTCATCTCTGGATAAAGCCCTGTGCTATAGAAGAGTATGCCTTTTGATTCACAGCTTGAGGCTCTTTATCTCTTATGACAGACCCAGTTCTACCACTAGCACAATTTGTCAGTCATTATAGCAGCGAACTATTTACCAGTGCACAAAATAAATGGTGGGAAATATCCCAACAGAGCGGGCATAACAGTTAATAGAGCATACTCTGCTCAGAACACATGGTGGAAGACTCCTTTGCTAAGGGTTTCGTGGCTTGGTGGTTGCATAATTGGTACCATGCAGTTCACTATGCAGTCTCTTTATCTGAGAGCCATGATGAACTGGCTGGTTCTGTGTGTCAACGTCACACAAGCTGAAGTTATCACAGAGAAAGGAGCCTCAGTTGAGGAAATGCCTCCATGAGACCCAGCTGTGAGGCATTTTCTTAACTAGTGATCAAGGGGGAGGACTGAGTCCATTGTGGGTGCTACCATCCCTGGGCTGGTAGTCTTGGGTTCTATAAGAAAGCAAGCCAGTAAGTAACATCCCTCCATGGCCTCTGCATCAGCTCCTGCTTCCTGACCTGCTTGAGTTCCAGTCCTGACCTCCTTTGGTGATAAACAGCAATGTGGAAGTGTAAGCTGAATAATCCCTTTCCTCCCCAACTTGCTTCTTGGTCATGATGTTTTGTGCAGGAATAGAAACCTTGACTAAGACACATTAGCTACCCTCAGAAGATGGGAAAAATGCATAAATATTGAGCTGTTATGAATTATAGTGAGCATTCTCCCTACAAACACACACACACACACACACACACACACACACACAGAGGCACACACATGCATTTCTTATATGAAATTGTCAATAAGTATAACCTATTTTTCTCTTCATAGAAGACTATATATGCATACCTATATACACACATGTGTATACATATATATACATATATAAATATACATATATACTTATATGATCTGTAATATGTCTGTAATATGTAATATAGTATAATACATGTAAAATGTCTGTAATATGAATATCTTGTAAGGAAGTGTCTCAGGATTCCTTCCACTCAGGTGTGACCCCCACTAACTCACCCCCACCAATACAGCATATGCCAAGAATAGCTGTTGTGTCTACAGGGGACTTTCTCAAGAGGGCGCAGTATGTCTTTTTAGTTGTCTCTTTCTTTTAATGGCCAATAGTCAAGTCACCCAATTATCTGGTAGTAGACAAGCAGTCTACTTGGTTTGCAAGTGAATATATATTAATATGAATATATAGTAATATATCAATATATATTAATATGAATATATATTAATATATCAATATATTAATATATGTATATATATCAGTTATTCATATGTGTATAGCCCATATACATATACATACTCTTTGCATTCTTTTTCAAAATACTGACTACTAAAAACATTCTCAAAAGGGATGCCCTTGTATTAAAATATAAAATAAAAAGTGATGGAAACTGGTGAGGCTTGACGTGAGTAGGATTGCATGAAATAGTTGATTTAGGTTATATGTATGTGCATATAGAGAGAGACAAAGTTAGAATAATATTAAGAATTCCAGCATGGCCCATTAAACTCCTATATTCATGTGATTTTTATTATTCCTTATAAATATGAATAAGAGAGAGAAGAAAGAAAATTCTATATCCCATGAACATAAAAAATTAAAGGTACCAAAGGTACCATGGGCCACTTTGTTAGTCTCCTGTGTATGTGTGTTTTTATGTGTGCAAGGGAAAGAGAAAGGGAAGACGACAGAGAAAAGGAACTTTATATTTATTTTTAAATAATAAAAGGTTAAGTACAGGTTTGCATAATTTTAAAACATTTGAGTTGATACAGTTGATGTCATGGTACAGCTTTCCCTATATCAATGTACCCTACTGCGTATTAGCACTGCTGTGTGGAGAACAGTGGTTTGCCAGTAAATAGAGGCCCAGGCTTCTTTCGGAGGCTTCAGTGTCTGGTGGCTGTGACCAATATAAACCACCCAAGTAGGATCTAGTAAGTGCTACCATAGGAATGCGAGCATTTACTCTAGATGTTTAGACAGCAGACTACTCAGCCTGTGGCTACCGGGGCAGTCTGCAGAGAAGAGGTGCTCAGGTCCTGAAAGATGAATAGGAGTCTTCAGCAAGGAAGAATACCACAAAGCATAAAGGGTGTGAGGTAAAACATAAGCACCATATGGCTGCTGAAGTCCAACTGCCTTTGTGAAGAGTTTGCTCCTGAGGATGCTTCAAGGAACTTGCAAGGGAGTGACTTGAGTTGAAAAAGTTTGGAGAAGTAAGTTGGGTCAAAAAATGTATAAGGCCATGATGTTATGTAGTTGGCATTTTTTTTCTTTAAATACTCCTTCCAGGCAACAGAACATCAGGGATGGCTATTGGGATCAGCACTCGAGTTATCCCAAGGCCTTCTGAGAGCTCTGAGTCTGTTTTGACGGTAGCTTTTTAAATGAGATTTGTGTAAGTAATTGTATTGTATTCTTTTCAGCCTTTGGAGCAGTTTGGGGCTAGAAAGGGGAGGTACAAAGTGAGAACAGAGTTAAGGGACTGAAATAAATGAGCAGAAAGGACTACAACATGAGGAAAATGGAAGGCCTAGGATTGAGAACAACAGAGAATTAATGATGCTGGAGAGGCAGGGGTATGTCACTGATAACATAGTTCTGGAATTTAAGGAGCCATGGCTGTTACTTCAGTATTTCAAATGTTCTAGATCCTCACTATGTCATGCCACCTGAGGAGAGTTCATGGCCTTTCTTGTGAATTCATTTTTGGTCTTATTCACATTTTTTCCTACTAGGTGTCTTCAATGTGTCTCTCTAAGAAATTTCCCAAAACACAAAAATGTTCACCCAAGTGTACAGTCAAAGCCCTTCCAGCTTGGGTCTAGAGGTTTATGACAGCAAATAAATCAAGGTGGACCAGGGGATGGGTGTGACCAGATGCATACCCACATTGTAAGAGACATATGGCTTATCGCCTAAGCTCATACAAAGCAAATTGCCCTTCTGTCTGTTTTTAAACCCCTGTCAATCCCAGAAGTTCAAGGTTCATGTCTGCTAACTTTGAAATGATAAACACAGCTAGTTTACTTCCATATGATAACCACATACTGGCAAGTAGTTAGGAACCCCAACTCTCATCAGCTCCATGCAGACTACTCTGCTAACATTCAAAGCTTCTAGGAGCTCCAGAATATGGCTGCGGTAGGGAAATAGAGCACATTCAAGCTCATACTTGAAGAAGAAAACTCCTGAAGGTAGTGAATCTTATTAACAGAACATGGATGCCTCTGTCTCATAGGGGAAGACTGCTACACAATGAGGTCTGCTGGAGGTCCAGAGTCAGCCAAGGAGAAGGTCACAATATCCAGAACCTGTGTTCCTGGCTGCATTGTCCAGAGCTCACATAGGTCCATTTCTGCATTGGTAGGTAAGAATAGAGCAAGCTCCTCCTATATCTCTAGAGAGATATAGATAGAATGGAGGGAAAAGTTGGGGGTCATCTGGGAGGAACACCCATGAAAGAGCATATATCCTCCACCAAGAATATGGTCTAACTTGACAATGTATTTGGAAGTGAATTTGATGTAGGATTGGAGTCTGTTTCCTCACATAAATGTTACTCGAGACCCTTGTTGATATTGATAGGGAATCCCTGATATTGAGACATGAAACCATGATAGTGAAAAATGTTTACCTCCTCCTGTTGTGTGATTATCCTGTAAGGAAGTGTCACAGGGCTCAAGTGTGACCCCATAACTCAACCCCACCAACAGCAGCATATGTTAGGAATATCTGTTGCATCAACTGGAAGGTTTCAATAGGGGATTGTTTGCCCGCAGACTTAGAGAGCTAAGTCTCCAAGTAGGTACATGAGAGAAAGTTATCAGCTGATGGCCAATAACCACCATGTCCCTATATTAACTGGCACAGAACTTTGTACAGGTGTGTAACAAGCCTTACTCCCCCAAACAGTGGGCATTGACTTGTTTGCAGGTCTAACAGAACTCCAGGTGTGGGACAGCCTGTTCTCCAGGCAGATCTCACAAGTCTGTGGTTCAAGGGCAAGCTGCCTATGTCATCATTCAGAGACTCAACCAGGAAAAATCTGGCCCCTAAACATCCACAGGCTGTAAGTTCAATTGAATATCCTACACTGCTGTAGAGCAGGTCTTCATTTTCTGGATGACTGTCAGCTGAGACAAATGAAAATGCCAGAAGCCTCCTGTTTGTGCTTCTCGCTGTGTGGTCTCCTCCATGGTCAAACTGAGCAATAGAAAATTCTTTGTGTATATTATTTATTTACCGTGATAACAATGAAACATGTTATCTGTTTGAAATATATAATATCTAAGTGCTATAGATAGCCAGTCTAATGTGCACTAGCTCACTAGGATATCCTATCTCTGTATAGTTCTAACTTATTTCCAATTGGTCAATCTTCTCTACCTGTGGCTCCCTGAATTCTTCCAAATTAATTCTCCCCCAGCACATGTTTGTCTTCAGAAGAAATCCATTCATATATACATATATATTTGCATATTAATTTAAATCACATGATATTTTGACATTAAAATATTGCATACTGTTTTTGGTGCTGAGGCAGTACCAAGGGTTTCCTCATACTAGGTAAGAACTGTGACATTGAACTAGCATTCAACCCTACAATAGTGCTTAAAATCAAAATTAAAAAACTCCTATTTCTTCAATGATACATCATCTCTTTATCACAAAAACACTGACAATCTTTTTCCTTTTAAATTCATAAAATCTAAACACTAAATGTTGTCTCTCCATGGTGCAGTAGCTCGTTAGGATGCCCTACCTCGATATATCTCTAACTTACTTACAGGTGGTCAATCTTTCCTACCCATGGCTACCCGAATTCTTCCCAGTGTGCTGTGACCACCATTTTTACTCTGGGATGTGATCATTGTCTTAAAGGAAGCCCTGAGGACTGATGGGAGAATGGGAGGATTGCTACTATTATGGGAACTGCGATGAGCTGTATGGGCATGGAGGGAAAATCTCAGAGCTCACTTTGATCCCGCCTTACATGATGGCCATGCAATGAGCTTTCAGCACTGGGCGCAAGCTTGATGTTCACAGCCATCTCAGAAGCCAGGGCTCTCTAGAGTTTTCATTTGTTTTCAAGGGAAGTTTACAGTCAAACTGTGGTGATGAGGTAAAAACAAAATAGCTCTTGCTAAATTTTTGTTTCCCACTTTAATCTCAGCAAACATATATCAAGCATTTATTATGGTCCAGTCAGCATTATAGAAACTGTAGATTTTAGAAAGGTAAAGGTCAATAAGACAAATGGGTTTTTGTTTTGTTTTCTTTGTTTGTTTTTGTTTTGTGGGCTTTCTTTTGAAGGAAGTGTTATTCATTTGTTTGTCCGTGGACAATAAGAATTATCTGGTTATTTAAAAATCAAACATTCAAAAGTAATTGATAATAGTTTCAAGTTTACTAAAACTCAACAGTGAGTCTGAGATAGTAAACAATTCCACGATTATTCAATTTTTCTTTTGAGCAGAGAACATGTAACATATGAAAGCTTAAATGATTTTGATGATAGGATGAATCAATTAATGTAGAAATATGGTCCTCAGAATCTTGGAGCCCCATTTGAAAGTTCATCCCGAATTCTTCCAGCTCACTAGCTCTTCCCTGAGGGTGGTAGAGACATTGTTACAAACACGGGGGTAAAAGAATGATTCAGTTAGTGTGGTGGTTTGAATAAGCATGACCTCAATAAGAACCTATATTTGAATGCTTGGTCTATTAGCAAGTGGCACTACTTTGTAAGGATTAAGAGGTGTGGTCTTGTTGGAAGAAGTGTGTCACTGGGGGTGGGCTTCAGGGTTTCAAATGCCCAAGCCATAACAGGTTCAGTCTCTTCTCTCTCTCTCTCTCTCTCTCTCTCTCTTCTCTCTCTCTCTCTCTCTCTTTCTCTCTCTCTCTCTCTCTCTCTCTCTCTCTCTCTCCCCTCTCCCTCCCCTACCCCTCCCTGGGCAATCTAGATATAGAACTCTCAGTTACTTCTATAGTACCATATCTACCTGTGTGCCACCATGCTTTCTACCACACTGATAATGGACTAAACCACTTTAACTATAAGCTATTCCTAATTAAATGCCTTTCTTTACAAGAATTGTTGTAGCTATGGTGTCCTGTCTCAACAAGAGAACATTAACTAAGAAATACAATAAAAGGTATTTTTTTAGATATAAGAGACAATAGGGATTAGAAAAAAAATTATAAAAATTGAATTATCCCTTCAGCCATCTGTAAAGCAAGTTTTCTTAACACATAAGTCATAGAGGATACTTAATATGTAAGTTATAACAACCTAGCTTTAAATAATTCTGAAATTCTTAAGATCCCTCTTAATATGAAGAATCAAAAACCATAATTCTTTTGATAAATGGATATTATTAATATTTATTTATCTTTCTTAGGGTCATTCTAGGTTTTTTTAAGTGCCCATGTAAGTGGGCATACAACCCTTTTAGTGAAGATCATTCCCAAAACTGGTGATCTAAAATGGTTGTTATTAGTTTGTTAGCATTTTCTGTTACTGTGGGCAATAAGTACCTGAAAGAATCAACTTGAAGGAAGAAAATGTTTGTTTTGGCTCTTGTTTTTAGAGATATTAGTCCATGGTTGCTCAACCCTACATCACTGGGCTTGTGGTAGAGCAATGCATCATAATAGAGAACATAATTAAAAGGTCTGTTTATCTCAGGGAAAAAAGAGACAAAGGAAGAAGCCAAAGTCCTAAAATCCATTTCAAGGGCAGCTTCCGATGACCTAACTTCCCCCCTCCAGGACCTGCCTCCTGTAGGTTTCCTCACCACTGGCTGAATGCTCAGGTTTTAACATAGGGGTCTTGGAGGGCAGTTAACGACCAAGCTGTAACTTCAGCCTTGCATATTAGAATTAATCATTACCAGCATGTTTTTGTTTCTGTGTTCATCTCAGTATCATACATAAGCCATGCCTCGGTAAAATTCATTCAAAAGTACTACGAAAGAATCCAGGCATCGGGATTTTTTCAAAGCTCATTCTCTTTGTGATTATAATGTACAGCCAGAGAAAATTAAGAAACTTAGCATGAAAATTTGAAAAGAATAGTTCATTTTACTTTTAATTATGTGCATATAGGTTTGGGGAGGGGCACGTGGACATGAGTTAGAGTTACAGGCAGTTGTCAGCTATCCAATATGGATGCAAACCCAAGCTCAGGTCTTTGTAAAGAGCTGTATGCCCTTAACCAATGTGCAATCTCTCCAGCCTCAGGATTTATTTTTTAAATATTGAAAGTCATCTAGTGATTACTTTAAATGTTAAGTAACTACAGAACTCATGATGATGCCTCCAGGCAGGAAGAATATGTCTGCCCTTTGCTAAGCAAATGTTTATGGTGGGCTAGGGCTGATCAATTAGGTCAAAGATTGAAGTGGGTTAGAATAGCACTGGACTTTCAATACCCTTTGATGTTGTCACCTTCCTTTGTTCTCAGTACCTCTGAGAATCACTGTATTTGAAGACAGGACCAGAAATCTAGTGACATAACTAGATTAAGGAATAGGACTGTAGAATGGACCTGATATTAATATAACAGCTATAAGAAGAAATGCTTAGAACGCTCATGTGCAGAAGGTAGTAAGAGAGTGGATACATGCAAACCAAGAAGAGAGTCTTAGAGGAATTCAACCCTGCCAGCATCTCTAGGTTGCACTTCCTGACTACAGAACTATGAGAAAGTCAATTTCTGTTGTGTAAATGCCAATTCTGTGTTGTTTACCCTGAGCAGCTTGGTAATGACTCTGGTTTTGTGTAGTATCTCTTTCCAAGATTTAAGAAAGGTGACAGGTAGTCTTGTTTTACAACTCTCAAAGAGCACATGTTTTCTGTGTATCTCTTTAAAAGCATCATATCTTATACTGCCTCAAAAACTTGCAAATGTCTTTAGCATAAGAGTGGCCTAGAATTTGAGTCTGGTTTTGATCTCCACGTTTGTCCTTTCAGCTGCACATACAACCTAGAATCACTGTGGAGTTCTCTGCTTGGCAGCACTGATGTTCTGCTCAGTGAAACCTGGCATTTTAGACTTTCAGTTCCAGCAGCCTCCATGGATGCCTCTAGGTGAGAAATGGCTCCTTTGTCCTCCTGTATCAACTCACATCTCCTCTGTGCTTCTGAACTGTCCTGTCCTGCCTTTGGTCCTCCTTAGTTTCCCCCCTGTTTTCTTCCCCCCTTTCATCTGTCACCTGTTCCGTTAGCCTCCCACTTCATAGGAATTCAATACATCAGTTTTAAATTAATGAAAAGAAAAGCCACTCAGAAAGCCATAATGTCTCCATTTCTCACTTAACCCACTACAGAGACTGAACATGTTGCTGAGTGTTCTTTCTCCATGCAGGCAGAGGCCCATAGCTAAGCTGATCTTTAACTTTCAAAAATGTCCACAGATTAAATTTACTCTATCTGGTCATTTCTGTTTACACAGCTTGAAGATATGCTCAAACATATGGAAATATTTGGATTGTGTCATCTGGCTGGCTGTTATTCTATATGTACTCAGAGTACTGCTTTCCTCATTTGCCACGTCATATGCAAATAGAATTTGTACTCTCTCTCTCTCTCTCTCTCTCTCTCTCTCTCTCTCTCTTACTGTGTGCATGCGTGCGCATGCGCATGTATGTGTGTGTGTGTGTGTGTGTGTGTGTGTGTGTGTGTGTATGTGTGTGTGTGTGTGTGTGTTTTGAACCTAGGGTCTCATGTGAGTGACGCATATACTAAATAGCTATTCCTCTATCCTCTGTCCTCTATCTTTATACGCAGTAGTTGGAAAACGAATGAACCCTCCCAACCTACAATTAAGGGATGAAAAGCTAGTATTTCATAGAGGTCCTTAAGTATGATTGCAAAGGTAAATAAAATGGTGCCTGTGAATATATTAGTTTGTTCACTGAGACGTCTTATACAGCACTTTCAAATATCTATCTATACGTGGCTCTTCTGGTACATAGCATGTGTCCCAAAGGCTGAATGTCATCCAAAATGGCTGCAACAGTTATTGACAGCGACAGGCCATCGTGGTTGTTACTAGGTACACACAATCATCTTCCAAATGTCAAAACACATTGTCCCAAATCATACACATATGAACGTTCAACAGACTGTGACGGAAAATACGAATAACAGCAAGTGTAAGCACAGTTCTAGTTTGGATGCATCCTGTGTGCATAAGATGTTTTTCCTTTTTCTGAGGCAGTGATTTTCACATTAGAGCTCTCTGGCCACATGGGTCCCTTTACACTGAATGGCTGGCACTTTAAGACTTCTAACTCTTCTCTATGAATACACTATGATACCGAAGTCTAGCGATCACACAGGACGCATGTGGTTCTTCAGGTTAATGCTGACTGTGATGGGGCTCCAGACTCCTATAACTCTGAGTATCCCTGTCGTTCCCTCCATCGTATTCCATTTCCCTTTCCAATGATAAAAAGATCTATTGCACACAAGTGAAACGCTATGAAACAGTAAAAAACATTGTCTGCAGATCTTCCCTTTCTTTCACAGGTTGTAGCTGGAAGATCCATACATTCTGCTGAATACGAATGGCCAATAGAAAGAGTGCAGTCCTGTAGGTAACAGGTGTCTCCCAACAGCTCTTCTACTCTGCTCTCTAGAAGGTTTATTTTTGGATCTTCCTGAGACTAACACAGGGTTAGGAATAGGAGAATCCTCTAGACATCGTATTTCTTGACTGTTTGTATGAGTCGAGTCCTGCCCTGTGTAAAGCAAAAAAGAAGCATCTCCCAAGAGCTATGCAGGTTATAACAGATTTCATCAAAATATCAAGACATATGTAACCCTTTAAAATGAAACGAAAGTCTAATAACTCTTCACAATTCGAAAGCATATTCTGAAGTTGGGATCCACAGGTGCTGAAGTCAATACCCGGGCCCTGACGAAGCAGCTGTTCTCTGGGTGTTAGAACTTTATTTCTGATATTCACTGCTGAGTCTGTGCCTGGAATAGCCACCTGCCTTTCAAGGGCCTGGTGCCCAGCTTGACTCTATGAGGATGCAGTAGAAACTGAAGGAGGTGGGCTTCAGTGGCATGACTTTAGAAGGTCAGGGGTATGCCTTTGAAGGGGAAAGTGAGGGTCAGTCCCTTCTTTATTTGTCCTATTTTCTATCTGCCACCTCCATGATTTGGACGGTTTTGTTTTCCATACACTTATGTCAAGATCCACTACCTCACTGAGGGTCAAAGCCAACAGTGCTGTTGACTCACTAATGAAAACATATAAACTGGAAATCAAAATTAAATCTTTCCTCTTAATAAGTTGATTTTTCTATTTTAATAGTGATAGAAAGCTAGCATATTCTCCCAAACACATGGCTATTATTAATATGTAAATTATGTATAGAACCTAGTTCAATTCCATACATTCAACATCAACAGTTTGTCAGGCAGACCTTCACAGGTAACTTCATCTGCAATCTACCCCTCGTCCTTACCCTGCAACTTAACATACAACATAATTCTATCATCCTTCTGAAAAGTGGAAAGAAAGTCATTGATGTTGATTCATTAGCCTCACACTAGACCTATGTGCTTCTAAGATCTTTCTACCATCAAACACGGTCATTGAAAACTTACAGTTGGTGAATTGATATAGTGAAAGCAAGGTAAAAAACAGGGACACTTAGACTCAGGTTCCGTTATTGGAGGGTTGCATATGCTAATTTAACACATGGCTCTCTCAGATATGAATTGCCTTATTATTGCCCATTTTGCAGGAGAGAAACCTGAACTTTAGAAGTGATCTGTCAATACCAGTTCATTAGCAAGAAGCTAGTTTGGCATTAGATGGTCTGCTTTTGAAGACTATGCTTCATGACATTGTGTCTTTTCAGAGGCAGGACAAATGGTGAGTTTAATGGGTTTCCCTTGGGTTGTTTAACAAACTTTTTTTTGTTGTTGTTTTGTTGTTTTTTTTTAAACTAAAACTCTATTAGCCTTAGGGAATAGAAACAAACACAATTGATCACACTACTAGATCTGAAAACACCACTGTTACATATTAACAGCACTCAAGACTACAGTCATGACTTAATCAACAAGCCATTAGACACAAAACACTAATATAAATGCAAGCATGTGTCTATTAATGTGTTGTTCCCTGTAAGTCATTGTGGTATTGTCCACGTAATCCATATGGTCATTTACAACCTAGATTTGGTTTCTTCTTGTCAAGAGATTATATAGCCCTATTGAAAAATGATTTATAATATACCTATAAAGGCTATTTTTCCCAAGAACTAGAGAATAGCAAGGTAATTTGAATCATGGAATGGAAGGACTACCAATGTATCTATTCAACAAGTATTGCCTTCCTTCCCAGGCAAAAGGGACATGGCTATTCGACTTGCAGTAGCTGGGCCGCACTGTCACAACAGGTTCCTTCTCTGTGGGAATTTTACCAGAGCCTCTAGGCCTTTGGTTCACAAGTCTCAACAAAACTGCTTAGAATCACCAGTAGAAGTTGGAAAATGTGTGTGCTTATGCCAGGGTCCCTGCCCTCATTCCTTTAACTCTAAGCACAGGTTTTCCTATCATGGTTCTTTGTGTCTGATGTGTGATGGAGGAAAGTGAGACTCCAAGTCTTACTTTAAACTCACAAGTAAAGAGAACTCCAAGGTAAGAGGCTTCTCCACCAAGACACATGACTAACAAGATGGGAGAGATTAGTGTGTTGATGTAAATCTGCTGTTTCTTAAGCCCCTGCTACCATGTAGATGTGGCAGCCTACCAATTCCCTGCAATTCCTGGCAGTCTGCTTGTGAGCCTAGCCAGTATGGCTGAACCATCTCTCCATCCAGCCCTTCCTGGCAATTACTCATACCACAGGTTTGCAGCTCTCAAGTGTGATCTAATCAGGAGCTGTGTGAGGTCAAAACCATGTCCACAGTGATACTCAGGTAATAGTGTCCTTTTGAATCTTCATTCTTTACATGGGACACAGTAGAGTATTTGGAGGTTCATACAGCCTATTATTTCACAAAACTTTACACACAGAGCACACATGGTCTTTCTTAATTGATCAGAATTTGAAGAGATTTACAAACATAAAATGCTACCTACTTAGTACAGGTTTTGTTTTCTCATAAAGGTGTAATTGAACTATATTCGATTATATGTGACTTTACATAAATTGAAACTTTGAAAGTTTCTGATGTTTGATTCTAATGTGGGAAGTATGCATAGCTAGCACAACATATGCAAACCAAAGTCCTGAAGACTCTCGAGATTCTATGAGATCCTAAAGTGCCCTGAGACCCAGGGCACAAGTGCTACAAGTGAGCTTCAGTGTTGGGTCATTCTCTCCCTTTGAGAGGTTTCTATGTCAAAGTCACTGTCAGAGGTCAATGGATGGATATATGTCACAGGCACTGAAAACACTAGGCACAGAACTACTGCAGGCACCCAGTACCCAAATCTACCTTGCACCACAGTGTTTTCCTGACCTCGGTTGCTCTGAACTCTTACTTCTTTGTACATGGTAAGGGAAGACAACATAGTCTTTGTGAATCACACATGTGACCATCAGGAAGAGGTGGAAAATATTAAAATAATGAAATCATGTACAGTATTGAAATAGTGTAGTGCTGTTAAATGTAACTAATTATGTCACCAGCTCTAGTGAAGCTAGGTTACTGAGTCATGACTTTAAGTCATTCCTCATGAGAAAGTTCCACGTCAGTGGGAACTAAGAAAGAATAATGTCTCTGCAGGCCACGGAAACACTAAATGCACAGGCTCTGAAACCAAGGTGACAGTTCATACAGAAGGAGCGGGGAGGAGTGAGAAGCAAAGAAAGACAGAGCTATGGTAACATTGGGTTCATATCGCAATTACGAGAGGAAACTTTGGTAGGGTCCTGAGCCAAGAAATGAGGTGAGGCGATCTTTGTCATGCTTCAAAAATAGCATCCAATATGTGGAGAACAGATGGCAAGAGCTCAGTAATGGAAGGAGATGAGAAAGAAGTCATTTACAAGAGTCATGTGACATGATTTCCCTTTCACTAGAGTCAGGATCAAGCTAGGATTGCAAGTTTTAGGAAACTCACCATTGGGATCTCCTAAGTCATTTGTTTTCAAATATTTATACAAAGCACATTGATACCGACAGAAAACAGCATGCATTTGAAAAGTTCTCTGAGTGTGATCGCATTCATGGTTGAGGAAAATAACGTTCAAGGGTCACAAGCATGTTCATCTTCATTAATAACTGTATCACTAAGTGATAAGTGATATACTCTTTATATATTTACACTGTAGCTAGTAAATAGTAGCATAGCTCTTAAAATATAGGGATATTTAGACACATGTAACCTAGAGAAGGAGGGAGTTCAGTTCTATAGAAAAAGCATACAAACTGAGACAACCATATATTTATACTAACCTGTAAAGGACTAGAATGTGCTATCAGTGGAAAGACTTGCATATTCTGACCAGAACCTACAGCAGTGTTGAACAGCAAATATCTGTTGCTTCTCTCTACATTGGGACCATATCAGCAAGCAATGGCTCAATGACATGTAACTGCCAAATGGTGTCACGTGAGGAAAGACAAAAAAGTAAAGGACAGAGCCCACAAGGTTTAAAAGCAAAACATTCTTCCTGGTACCAACAGTTCTATCTGTGAAAGGGCTTTGGAGAAAATGAGTGGATACAGCTGTGTGCTTGACTTTTTAATTAAAGTGAGGAGACAAGCTTCATCTGTGCAACTGTCTTAAAGCACAAGCCCTGTGACATGCTTCCTTCATTGTCTACTGAGCAGGCTCCCCCATGTTTTATAAAGCAACAGGCAGTCAGCTACAGATGCACACACACACACACACACACACACACACACACACACACACACACATGCATGTACACATATGCACATTTGTGCAAACACATACAGAGAAATGTACCCATATACCAAGGATCATGTACATATACATACATAGGTGCATTTATACACACAAAGAAATATACATACATAGGTGCATTTATACACACAAAGAAATATACACACAGGTGCATTAATACACACACATACACATACATAGACATACATTATACAAAATAGGTCAACTTCAGTAAACTATATTTAACAAATGTCAAAATAGACTTTAATGTTTTATAAAATATATCTTCTCAGATGCTGAAAGATTTTACTATTTCAAAGAAACTGCATTTGGAATCAAAAGCTTAACATTCAAAATCTTAACTGTTGGAGAATCTCCATTATGTCTTTTTTGTGCTTGAGTTTATACTCAGTGTTCTTCCTGTCTTGGATCTGATGAATCACAAGGAATGGGTTTAGGCATCTTAAAGAATTCTAAAATCCAATGCACTGAGCAATGACCACTAGTACGAGAAATAAAGAGTGTTGTTACAAACTCAATTTGACATATACTTTTTATTGCTTTCATTTCTTAAGATGAGTTTTCCTATATTCCTGTCAAGAAGAAAGTAAAACATTTCAGCTAATGGTATTCCTCATTCCCATAGATCAAATGAAGCGGCAGAGAGCAAAGTTCAATGGACTTCATGCTGGTCTGTTTACCTCCCCCTTTCCTTTTTATATGTTCTACTTCATGTTTTGACAGTTCTTTTTGAGGTTTCAATATTTTATTCAAGTTTTATTTTAAATGATGCTAATTACAGCATTTGAGGGGAAAGAGATGATTCCACTCAAATTGGGACACTCTAAAATATGTAGATTAAACTAGGAGAGAGAGAGAGAGAGAGAGAGAGAGAGAGAGAGAGAGAGAGAGAGAGAGAGAGGTTTTAAACACAACAGAAGTCAGTTTAGATCCCTAGTGTTCTCATGAGCACAATACCTTTCCAGCTTAGAGCTGGAGCTCACAGAAGCTATATCATATTCTGGTGCAATGTCAGAAAAAAGGAATTGAAAAGGAAGAGGAGGAAGAGAAAGGAGGAGGAAGAGAACAATAGGAGAAGAATGAGAGGAGCAGAATGAGGGGAAGAGAAAGAGAAGAAAAAGGTGAAGAGGAAGGAGGAGGGAGTAAAGTGGAAGGGGAAGAAGAGGGGGAATGGGGGAGGAGGGGGAGGAGGAGGAGAGGAGGAAGAGGAGGAGAAGGAGAAGAAGGAGGAGAAGAAGGAGAAGAAGAAGGAGAAGAAGGAGATGGAAAAGAAGAAGGAGGAGGGGGAGGAGGAGAGGGAGGAGAAGAGGAGGAGGAGAACAACAGGAACAAGAAGAAGAAGGAGGAGGAGCAGGAGGAGGAGGAGGAGGAGGAGGAGGAGGAAGAAGAAGAAGAAGAAGAAGAAGAAGAAGAAGAAGAACAACAACAACAACAACAACAACAACAACAACAACAGCAGCAGCAGCAGCAACAACAAGAAGAAACAGTACTACACACAAGGAAAAATTAATTCCTGAATGGCTGGCTCTATTCTGTCCACCATCTCCACTCTACAATGGCACAAAGAAATAGCTAACCACACCCCGAATACTACCTTTCCTGTAAAACAGGTAACTGTTGGTCCAGGAAGGAACAGGATATGACTGTCTGTCTAAAAAGTCCCTTCACATAGATACATATGTGCTTACCAGCATATAGGATTGGGAAAACAGGGTTAGATGCTCAGGGAGTCACAATTTCATCTCTGGACTCATTACAGATTTACAAAGGGCCTGGACACTCCCAGCCTCCACTTCAGCCTGGCATCTCTATAGGAGCTCTTCCCCAACCATTTCTATGGCTAAAAGAACCTTCTGGAATGGGCTTTCTGCTGTACCTCAAAGTGAGTCAACTTTAGCCAGGTAGCTAATGTGGTATTTCTCAATTCTCAAGTTCCTGAGTCATAGATTCTGAAGGTATCTATGTTATAGACTATTTTTAAATTGATGATTGTACAATAGTCATTTATTCTTGAAATTCCAATCTTAGATCATGCTTGTGGATGATAGCACTAACGTCTTTGCCATCCAACTGAGCCAACAGTGTCAGTTTGATACCTGTCTGCAGCAGTGGTTCTCAAACTGTGGGTTGTGACCATTTTGCAGGGTAGGGGTGAGTTGGGGGATGGGTCCACCTGCCTTTCCACAGAGGTCACCTGAGACCATCAGAAGTATCAGACATTTACATTGCAATTCATACCAGTTATGAATTGGCAATGAGTTACAGCTATGAAGTAGCAATGAAATAATTTTATGGTTGGTAGGCACCATGACATGAGGAACTATGTTAGATTGACACAATATTAGGAAAGTTGACAACCGCTGCTTCAGGGTCTGAGTGTACCCTTAGCCAATCAGGCTGCAGTTGTTCAGTTTGGTTGAAAAGCAGGCCTTGAAAAATTTACCTGACACTTACTTCCAAAACATGTTACTGTTTTCTGCTGTCCACGTCATACTGGACTCTCTCTTCACCTTCTTGTTCACCTTCTGGTACAAGGAGCCACCAAACTGTCCTATCATTCAGATTGATATGAAGCTGGAACTCGTACATCTTGTAGCTACCACAAAGTTGCTCTGGACCACTCAGAACTCCGAGGTCTTAAAATCCATCTGCTAGACAGCCAGACAGCCAGCCCTCACAGCCAAGCAACAGAGTGTCCCAGATGGAGAGTCCAGTGACGTCAAAGTCCCTATCACAAGCCCAGGTTGATATGCTCCTTCTTCTACTTGTTTTGATTTTAGCATTTTTCCCCAGGGTTAGGCCAGAAGGATGAACTGAAGGTCAGCTTCAGTCCAGGGGTGATCTGGCCTTCCATAGCGATCTTGGTGCCCAGAGCGATGTGTGTGTTCCACTTCTCAATGTCAACCAGCACTCAGTCCACCTGCACGTGATTTCCAGACCGCCATTTGTTTTGGTGGTGTCTGCATTGGCAGTGCTTGAGCTGATGGATCCAACCCATTCTTGGCCTTTGTTTGCAAATAAAGTTTTATTAAATCAAAGCTGCAGCCCTTGGTGAAGACGTTTCCGGCAGACTTGCCAAGATGAACCTACATGACAGGCACAGCCATCCTCTCAGAGGCAGTGATGGAGGGAGCCATCACCCCGACTGGGAGGACTCGATCCTCTGAAAGTCTTAAATATAGTGCTCGAGATGATATTTGAAATCCCCTCTCCCCCAACTTCTAAAGAGTCTAAGCTCCCGAGGCAGCTGATGACTCCACGGAAACAGTGTCCTCTGGATGCACAGGACAGCTGCTCATGCAAACTCACAGCAGCTGCGACACTGTGTACAGAACCTAGGCAAGCATAAGCCAGACCAAATCCCAGCCAGAAGAGAGGCCTGGACACATTCTCACCCACAAGACATCGAGTTACTGGAAAGGGACAGCTGCTGGGAGAGGGAGAGCCGGTTTCCCTAAGGGTGGAGATCCTAAGCCTTGTTATTTCTTTAAGAACAATGGTATGTAGTAAATGTTTAACTGTTGACTCTCAGAAGGTAGGATGGAATGCTGTCAGCTGTCTGTCATCTATCTGTAGTGTAAACATCTCAAGTAGAGAGACCGTACGATTACCAACTACAGGGTTCGTAGCGATGTCTGTGATCAGCTCTCCAGGGCTCTTATGAGCAAGCTCTAATCCCCTAACACATGAACACATGGTCCATTGGGAAGGATGCCTGTGAGGCCTTTCCATTGAGATTCTTATGTCTCAGGAGACGGCTACAGCTACCACAGCCTTTACATAGAAAAAAATAGCATGTGACTACATTCTAAAGTATAATCTTTTCATCTTATGTGTCATAAGTTAAGATCATATCTTAGAGGTACATAGAGGTGGGTATGAGGAGAGGGGCCATGTGGGGGTGGACTGGGAAGGAAGGAGGGACTGTGATTGGGACGTAAAGTGAATAAATAAATACATTAATTGAAAAAAGAACAATATACAGACAAATAATAAATAAATAAATAAATAATCTCATTATAAGTTATACATTCTCTTATTCTATTATCAATAAAATCATGTTTATTATCTAAACATGTTTCTGAAACATGGCAACAAAGCAAAAGCTATTTGTTTTGTTAAAGAAACAATAACACACACACACACACACACACGCACACACACACACAAAAACCTGAAACCAGTAATTTTAATTAAATTAAGCTTCAGTTGAGTGTAGTTGCCTAGCTAAGACGTACCCAGCACTGTCTGCTCAATCAGATTCCTAACTGAAGAATTCTTTTAAAACCAATGGAAACTCCGGTCATGGGAAAGAGACACACACAGCAAGAATCTGGCTTGCTAAAACTGGTCTCATGACTTATCTGGGCCCAGGGTCAGAGTTAAGTGTCTTGGCAATGAGTGCTGCATGCTTCAAAATTTTCTCTGTCTTTGGAGTATCTCACGAAGAGCTTTGGAAACCACAGTTCATGTCCTATACCCGTGTTTAGAAAATTAATGTCACATAAGGTCTCAGAAAACAAGGGAAAAAAATTACCCAGACACTGCCAGTCCATAAATGTTTCAGTTCGTGGGTAAGTGTCAAAATGAATTAAAAAATTTCCCGATAAGGAATTGTAAAATGTTTTACCAATTAATAGGAGAGGTTACTTTTTGTGCTTCTTAAATATATTGACCATTTTGATAATATCATCTCTAGGAGAAAAGGTCAATTCTAGTGTATCTGATTTACATTAGTATAATTAGACCCACTCAAGCTTTGTTTTTGTTTTTTTCTGTGTGTGTGTGTGTGTTTGTGTGTTGTTATTCTTTGTTTGTTTAACAAAGCAAATAGCTTTTGCTTTGTTACCATGTTCCAGAAACATGTTTATTATCAAATAAACATGATTTTATTGATAATAGAGTAAGAAAATGTATAACCTATAATGAGTTTATTTATTTATTTATTTGCCTGTTTATTTTTCATTAAAATAAAGCAGAGGGGGTAACTATCAGCAAATATTTAGAACAGGTTTTGTAAGGATAGTTAAATGAGTAGCCTTCATGGGACATATCAGTATTTATGAAAAGAACAATGTGATAGGAAAAGTGTGAAATGCTAATTTTGCTAATCATTGTCTTTCTGATAATAAACATTCTTACAGGAATGAGCTAATCTTATTTTCATGTATATTCTCTTATAATTGCTGAATTCGAGCACATGCTCCTGTATTTGTTGACCCTCTATGTTCATCCTTGCAAAGATATGTATTTGAGTCTTTTATCCTTAAAAAACACTTTTATTTGTATGCATGTGTGTACATGTGGGAGTACATGCTGTGTGTGTGTGTGTGTGTGTGTGTGTGTGTGTGTGTGTGCGTGTTCACAACTACAAGCATCTGGGTAGAAGTCAGAGAACAGTTTGTGGGAGTCAGTTGTCTCCACTGTATGAGTCTGGATATTGGACCCATTGAGCGAGCTCTATTAACCTCTGAGCGGTCTCACCAGGACTTTTTGTTCGTTTCTAGATTAGATAACTGTGGTGGTTGGCTTGTGCTATTAAGTTATGAGTTTTCTTTTACATATTTTTTTTACATATTTTGCCTATTAACCCCTGTTAAACACACACACACACACACAGCAACAAGAAAAACATTTTTTCTAATGTATAGACTGCCTTTTTATTTTCTTAGTGACATGTCTTTAAATAAAGGCTAGAATAATTTAAGGAGTCACTACAAATTTGGCAAACACAAGCTGATGCCCAGTTAGAATTTTTCCTTGTCATACCTCCCAGGAACAGTACTTACAAGTCAAGCAGTTAGTGTTCTGCCTGCTGCTTCCTGGGAAAGAATGCAGGAAAAAAGAATGTCTTTCAGAGGGTCTGCAAATTCCCAAAGCAGCAGGAGAGGTTATAAAAAGAAAGGCATTTGACTATTTCCATGGGAACATCTTCATGACTACTGTTATCTTTATTAAGTAGTGAAAAGGAGAGAGAGAGAGAGAGAGAGAGAGAGAGAGAGAGAGAGAGAGAGAGGAAGCTACTGAACAGCTACCTAACATTTGTGTGGGGCAAAGCATGCTTTCTTTCCAAACTTCTAATACTGTATGGTGTGTGTGTGCTTGCGTACATGCGCACGTGTACGTGTATGTGTGTGTGTGTGTGTGTGTGTGTGTGTGTGTGTGTGTGATGTGTGAATTTATGAAGGTATGCTTTTGTATATGTGTGTATATGTTTGTGTGTGGGAGCCTGTATGACGTTTAAATGTATCTGTGTTTATGCTTCTTTGTGTATGTCTATGTGTGTGATTGTATGTGTCTATGTGCACATGGTGTGCTTGAGTTTAGTGCACGGATTTGTACAGCTGCTTTTCTCCTTCTACCTTTACATGTTCTCCATACCTTCAGGTCACTGAACTCGGGTCACCAACCAGCCTGCTACTTCCTTTACCCATCAAGCCTTCTTGCTCCCCATACGCTGACTTCTCAACCATTCTTTGTTAATGAGCATACCCTTTGCCATTCAGTCATTAACAGCAACTATAGGTTTTACTCCTTAGAACCCACTGCTTCAGTTCTTGAGAAACGTGCTTCCCGCATCCCAGAGGAAACGTTGCTGTGAGTCAAATGGACACACATCTGCATTCACCTGTCCTGTTGTCTGATGTTCTAAGTTCTCAAGTATTAAAATCTTGGATATAAAAACAAAGCCACTGAAATCCTTGCAAGTCAGGCAAAATTAATAAGAAACTACAGAATGTGAAGAACAGGAGAATCAACTGACTTTTCAAAGTGTTTGATGTATTTTTATTGGACAGAAAACGGCATAATTGCTTAGATGAAATTCAATGACTACCCACGATATCAATGGTGAAACGACTACCTGGGGGAAAATAATGCCGTTTGCCCAAAACTT
Organism: Rattus rattus; assembly: GCF_011064425.1. Taxonomy (NCBI): domain Eukaryota; kingdom Metazoa; phylum Chordata; class Mammalia; order Rodentia; family Muridae; genus Rattus; species Rattus rattus. Next base: position 18,382,960 of record NC_046170.1, read on the forward strand.
GTCAAGGCTTTTCCTCACAGAACCTCTGCCTCTGCCACAGAGATAGTCGCTATCCTGAGCGACTGTCTTTTCTCTAGAGTAATATCATATCACAAACCAATATGCCAGAGACTAAAGCATTGGCGTTTGCTAATTATTTGTATACGTAGCAAAAGCCACATGTAGACTGAACATATTATCTTGTTCATACATCTTTCGAACATTGCTCACATCATGCATACAGTTAAAGTATCTTCACTGGCAGATAGACATTTTTTCTGTGACTGTACACAATGTTCCATCCCTATTTTATTTGATTCATTTCATTGTATTGATTGTATTACAATTAAAAATAACCCGCTACTATAACATTCCTTTGCAGTGGGTCTGAGGACCATGTGTAAATAACTTTCTAACACAGAAACTCAAAACAATAACTGGTACCGCTCTTCAGCCCTCACACCTGCAACTAGCCTTGCCTAGTCGCTCACAGTGGCTCACTTTAAGAACACCTAGTCATCCGAACGTTTCAGGTCTTCATCTGTCTTGGAAATTGTTAGAACTAGTTTTCTTTACAGCTGTAGGTGGGGGGTTGCCTCTAACTGTAATTTCAATGAGGCTGATTGCCATCTGTTGATTAAGTGTTCGAGATTTCCCGTTTGTGATGTGTGGGTTCAAGTTTCCTATTCTTTTCCCTCTACAGTTGACTTGCTTATGCTCCTCTTGAAAGGTCATGTATATGTAATGGTTCTTTGTCCTTTGTCTCTAGTATTTGTTGTAAAGGCTTTCCTCATTCCATAATTTGTCTTTTGACTCCTTGTGGTACTTTTCCATCTAGCCCCAAAATTGTTTTTGATAACATTATGACCAAGCTAAGCAGATGAACAAGCAATAAATAAACGGTGATGTGCCAATTGTTTTATACCTCTAAAGGATCATGTCTTGAAAATGTATCGCCTATCATCCGTCCCCCTGATTCTGTGTCCTAGTGGTGACCCATCAGTACTTACATATCTAGTTTAAGCTATGTCAACTCAGAATTGCCTTTGCCGTGGCTTTTACATGGTTTCATGTGTTTCAAATCTTCCCTTCCAAAAACCTAAATTCTAACCAATATCTAAACAAATTAAGTTTTAGAAATGCTGGACTATCCTTCCATTATCTCTGGAGTTTGCAATTACAGGCGACTCACAATGTAACTGAAGCAGATTGTGTGTGTGTGTGTGTGTGTGTGTGTGTGTGTGTGTGTGTGATCATTTGGTTTAGCTTATAGACCCAGCCAATGAGTGATTTAGATGTTTTCTTCCTTTCAAATTTAATGAAACAAGGTTCTCAATGCCTAAATTCCTCATAAACACCAATTGCTTGGTGCTTCACCTATCATGAAGAACTTACCCTTCCAGGCTCTATTTTCCACAGACTGGAAGCCGTGTTCAAGAGACACAATCTTCCCTTTGCCGCTCCAGATGCCTGGCCTGCTGCCCTCCTGTTTTGCTTTCTGTGTCTGAAGTCTGATCCCTAAAGACTCTATCAAAGGAGGTTCTGCCTTTCTAAGGTATGTTCTACCAGAGAGGACCCTGACAGGAGAACAGAAGGTCCCTAGGGAAGCTTGAATTTGAGATGCAGAATGCCCTGTCTTCCTTCCTGCTAAGTGGCTTCTGGCTGGCTGTGTGTGGTGTCCACACTGACACGGGCTGCTCAGTTCTCTCTTTGAGTTTCCTGGAAATTCGCTCCTTCAGAGTCAGGAGTGCTAATGGCTCTACCATTACACAACCAGATCACTGCAGTGCTCCATGCTTCCTCTGTGCAAACAGTTCCTTTGTAAATTAACTCTCCTGGAATTATTCTTATTTGTGAGGGCCCTCTGTTTCCTTTTGGGACTCTGACCCAAATTTAATAGCCATGCATGTGTGTAAAGAGAGAACCAGAACAAAGTGTTATGTGTTAGGGCACATTACCATGATAGCTGTTCTCTCAGGCTCATGGATAAAGTAGACAGAGACATACATGTTCTTTTCTGAGGAACTCAGAGAATAGTCAAGGAGCACATTCATCATGCTGAGCTTTGGAAATGTATGGAGTAACGAATACAAAGGTATCCATCTAGAAGGACAAGAGCTCTCTACCAGGACTGGGCTCTAGGCCGCAGCTGGATTTCATGCTGTAGGGTGTGGAAAACAGTTTCTGTACAGTCCCTTGAATCTTCTTGTTAACTCATCAGTAGTCACTACCATACTTCGAAACTAAAATGAGACATTCCTGTAATAGAGTTTACTTCATGAGCCAATGAATCTTACCTATCAAGTGAATTCACAAAATTTCTCCCTCCCTTTTCTTTCTTTCCTCTGTCTAAAAATGATAACGCAGACACTTTTGATGTTTATTCATCAAATATATAATCCAGATTATACCTCTCTCTTATTTTCTCAGGCTTTGAGTATTAAATATTAACTGCTTTATCCCCGTTTAATAGCTCACAGAAAACCAGAGGGCCATATATTAAAATTATTAGTAGAAATGTAAACAGATGCTATAAAGGACAGTATATTTTAGATATGGGATATCTTCTTATGGTCCATTGCTTATGGACCACAAGTAGGAGTGTCTCCATGATAAGATGCATTTATACAGCACTTCAATTGATACAGCCAGTTGACTGAAATTATCAGTTGGAAATATGCAGGGTATCTGGACAGGGGAAGAACCATGGGGTGCTCTCCTCACTGGGCCACTAAAGAAAAGGTGACCTAGTTGTCCTATGACAGGTGAGAAAGGCTTAGCATGAGGTCCTCCTGCTCCCCATTCACCGTCTGCTGCTGATGGAATGTGCAACAGAGAAGCGAGGGCCAGCCAACATCTCCTGCATGTGTCATGGTCTCTCACTTCCTTCAGGCTACAGTGGCAGGAACCCTCAAGCTTTGTGCTGCTCTGTAAGTAGCAGGTGATCTGAAGACCCCTACAACACAGATGTAAAACATCCTGGATCTGTGACTATCGGGCCATCAGGCTCCATCTGGGTTAAACATCGGCTCTTCTGCTTCGTCAGTCTTGTTTCTGAGAAAGGACCAGACAACTACACCCTAAGAACTTAATCCCAACCCATTAAACCTTCATAGTTGGACCATGGCAACCCAGAAAACACAGTGTCACTATTCACTTTTGATTCTAAGGGTAAAAAACTAAGTTATAATTATAACAGAAAAATACTACAAATTCTACTGAAAGAGAATATTTAAATATACTTATTTGATAGAAAAGCTACCTTAGCCATTTCTTTGCTAACATTTAATAAATTATAGATAAGCAAAAGTGGTTCTCTTTTTGTTAATGCTAGTTAATATCAAAGCTCATGTTCCTATTCTTAAACATAAGATTGATATGAAAGATACATATTTTATTTAGGCTGATTATTTTTTCATCTATAAAAGTTTTATCACTGAAGTTCTATCTAAGTTTATTTTTAAAAGTCTATCACAATAGGTATAGATGATAGCCTTATGGGGTTCCATTGGATTTAATTGTGCTCCATAGAGAACAGAGAATATCAGTTATTTTTCTCATTGATATAACAAAATACCAAAAGCAATATGAAAGAGAGAAAGGGCTTGTTTTAGTTTACACCGAGAGGGGTGTAGCCCATGGTAAGAGACATAGCAGCTGAGGGGTGGGGGTACTGGTTACATTGTACCAACCGGCCTGAAGCAAAGAAAGAAAATGCAGGTTTGTACTATGAAACAGCAAGGCCTGCTTCTCGATTACCTATTTCCTCTTGGAAGGCTCTACCTACTAAGCATCTACAACATTCCTAAATAGTGCTACTATCTGGGGATCCAATATCCAAATACATGAGCCTTTAAGAGATATTTTGTTTTCAATCTGCAATAGACAATCGCATTTAATTCAGTGAAATTTAGCCATAATCTTATCTGTGTGGCTTTGATGAATTTATTTAGGGCCAAAGGTAGCCCAGCTCTTTTAGGATCCCTACATTACCCAATCCCCTCAAATCCTCAGTATCCTTGGCCCACATAATTTATTTCCTTGAGTATGGAGGAGCTGTGTGTCTTGCTTCTAACATAGAGCATGACAAAGGTTATGTGCTGCGGCTCTTTTTAATGACCATGCTGCACGGAAACTCTGACGGGTGTCATCTCTATAAAGCTTCAGATTGCGACTTAGTGGAATGGGCCTAAAGGCTGCCTTTCCAGACTCAGAAAGACTCAGATTGCAAGAAACTGCAAGTAACCTCCAGCGTCTGAGATGATCTCAGTCAAAAGGGAGCAAACCTAGGGTTCTTATCGTTCTGACTACAGCAGGACTGACCAAATCGAAAGGCCTTGTCCAGCTGAGTTCCAAGACAAGAAGAAAATGTATTCAATACTTTTACTCTAGCTTTTGAGACCATGGGAAAAGAACTCAGTAAGGACAAGTCTGGATCTAGAGGAATTAGGAGACAGTAGATGTACATGATGGTAAGCTACTGAATTTAGATTATTATGCATTTCTTTATCCTCAGTTCCTTTCCATGTGAAATAGCAATGTTTGAATCTTCTAGATTAGTTGTGGGCACTGAGTGAGATAATTAAATTTCTGAAAAAAATATATAATTGTTTTAGGAAGATGTGAACCGAACTAAAGTTAATAGTGAAGTTGGCCTCAAGAAGAATCCTGGTTAGCTAATAATTTGACAAATGTAACTGCATTATATTTGACTTTTCAGACAGTCCAAAACAAAAGAGAAAAATTAGGAGAAACTGTCTCAAGTCATGCTTTCTTGGTCTTGCAAGCCTTTTCTCCATTCTTGCAACAATTGCCCACCTTTAAGGCACAGTTTCCCTTAGTAACTCTGTACAGTGAAGAAGGAGAAATCTATTTTAAGCTTACAATAGCTAAAACCATGTTTGGAACATAATCACCTCTTCTGCCAAAAATGTAAGAATTTTTCCATATTTGTACAAGAGGATAACTTAAAATTATAGAGAAATATTTATAACAAAAACAATTTCATAACACATAAAAATTTCCACATAGGCTTCATCCATTTAGAATAGAGAAATCCCATTGCAAAAGACCTCATTTTCCTTACTTGCCATGTGAACTGGCTTGCTTTCAGCCTGAGTCTCTGAAAGTGAGCTTTATTTATTACTCTCATTTTGATTTCAGATCACTTTAATTACCAATAAAAAGCAAGCACCAAATGCAGAATGGGATATTACTTATGTGGATGTTTTTAAAGCTAGAATAGATAGTGGCCCCATTCCAAATGTTCTATAAAGCATTTTTATAAGTAAATTCCGATCATAAAAATTTTGTTAAATCCCTTTTACTAGTAGAGAAAAAGGAAACCCGAAGAATGGCTAGTATCTTAAAGTATGTAAAAATAAAAAAATCAGAAAATTTACCTAAACCTGCAAAGTGTCATTCATGCCTCAGTTTAGTTACCAGAATCACCACGGAGAATATGAAGGGTTTCATTAATCCACATTCAGGGCAGACACACAAGAGAACATTTGAATATTAGCAGCATCAGAAGTGATGTGAAACAGCTCTGTGGTTCCGACTTATCACTTTGAGAACAAGAGGATACTTTGCAGTACAACCAGATACAAGAACATGGAGAGTGGTCTGCTGCCTGGTAAAGTCTACAGGGAGCTCAATGACTGACTAGATTTTATAGCTCACCCCATTGCATGCTGACAAAAATACGGATGTTCAAGAGAGAGAGGGGGAGACAGGGACAGACCATTCATCTAGTGGATAATAAGACAACCCTTTGCTTTTGAGTTCACATAAATCCCCATACCTATGAAAGCTTTAAAAAAAAGTCCTATAAGTTTATGATAAAAAAAACTAATATAAGTTGGCCTTTCGCTAAACATGGAAATTGGAGTTTTGCCTGTTTTTACTAATGAATTCCACAGACAGAGCTGCTGCCTGGTCAGATAGATAGATAGATAGATAGATAGATAGATAGATAGATAGATAGATAGATACCAGGACTCTAAGTCACACAAAATGCCTTTTATATGCATTTTTATTTACTCTACACTCTGATTTATATACCGTCTCATCAACTGGAATGCTAACGTTTAACCATTTGCTATTTTGGATAGCTTAGCCACTAACTGCTTGTAAATTTGGGCAGACTATTTAATGTTTTTGACCTTTGTTTCTACAAACAGCAAGAAATAATGTCCTTCATTCTTGATCCTGAGGTAGGGGAAGCTCAGAAGCAAGACCGTGTGAACACACTTTGAAAAATAGTAAGACACTATGTAAATACATCATATTATTATTAATATTGATAAAGCATCTCTGGATCTTAGCCCATTGGATGTGACTGTTGCTAATTCATAAACTGAATTTAGAAGCATTTATTAGTGATGGCTCTTTTGTGCTTTTAGGATATCACCATTTAGTAGTTGGCAGACTTCACCTATCTTTCCTAATAATGATTGTAAATTGAATTTATTCATACTTTATAAGATAGTCCCTCTCTTGCAGCTAAAGAGGAACAGCCACAGGAATAACAATCTTATGATTCCTTCTTCTGCAAAGATTTCTTAAGTAGCTGGGAGTTCTAGCTAGAATGTAAAACAAATGACTATGGGACACACACACACACACACTTGTACATGGACATGAGAACACTCATATGAGCATGCACAAAATCTAAGTCAGAGTAGATACCCAATTCACTTATATTCCCAATAGAACAAGAGTAAGTTCCCAATAGAACAACTGCAAAATTTCATTTGAATTATTTTACAATTATTAAAAATACTGAAATTGCTAAAATAAATGTTTTATGCTGTATAGATATTAGAAACAATAACTACCCACTTCCCTACCTTTCTCAACATTTCTCTTTTTATAACGTACAGCTAACTTAGCAAGCAAACTTCTTGAAATTATTTCCCAATAAAAGACAATCGTTTCCACCTCAGATGCCCTCCTCAGTTCACTGATACAGACAAACAGTTCTCCGTTTTTCTCAGGAAGTCATGAGTACATAGTCACAACAACAGGAAAAGGATCTCCAACTCACCGCCTGTCATTATTGTCCAAACATGTGCTGCCTTACGGAGACACAGTCTCTGTGGCCTAGAAGTTTATGAACTAGCAATCCACAAGGCCTTTTTATCCCCTTGCTGGAGAATCTGCCTGAAGATGACTTAATTATTAAATCCACACTAACACACTTATACTAGTCACTAGCTGGTTCCATTTCACTTCCCAGCCTTTTGACTCCTGTCTTCTGTTACTCTGCAATTTAAGGACATTTGTGGGAATGAGAGAGCATATAGATAAAAACAAAGTGCTAAAATTTTCTAATACAAAATGCCATGAAATAATGGCAGGTGAACTGAAAGCATGAAATATAGAATTCTAATCATGTGAGAGAGGATTTATTTTTTTTTAAAAAGTGCCCTCCTAAGCCAAGTTAGATGCCAAATAAACTGAAAATGAGACATTTTATCTGGGTGAATAGTGGTAATCAACAAAGAAAGATTAAAACCAGGGAGAGAAAAGAATAAGAATTTTTCATTTATAAAATGTTGAAAGGCAGACTTTGAATCTGTTAAAGGAAAATGTGCTTTTCCTAGATATGATTTCTGTTCTTGCTACTCAGCAAAATAAAACAAATTAGTGAAATACTGAGTAAACCACGCCACTGCTATCTAAATCACTATTTGCTGAAATCAGAGCCCACATTTTAAGTCATAAATGGGGTAACACTGGGTAGTCCAAGAGGATAAGTTCCCTAAATCAGAGTCATCTGAATCTGACTCAGGGAATGGGCACCTGGAGCCATTTATTCTCCCATTGACCAGGTTCAATTTCACAGCTCATCTGGATGTCATTAGATGCCAGGCTTGCTTGAAATCTGCAATTGCTTTAATTTTCTATTTCACTTTGTGAACATGAAACCCAGTCCTCCCTTGTAGAAATATTGAAACAACCTGTCTTAAAGTAATGTATAGGTTGAAAGTGCCTTGCTAACCAATTAATCTTTGATATGATAGAAAGAGGCTGGCTAAGGATAGTTCCCTTCATCTAATTCCATCATGAATGCCACTCCATTACAAGCTTCTGTGGTAAATAATGGTTTCCTTTTGAACAAATCAAATGGGATCTATATAAAAATTAATGTTACTTAACTTTTAAATGTGATAAATATTCACAAGTACATATTGAATATCTACCTTGCTCCTGTCTTTTGGAATGGAAACTCTTCAACTTTCTGCTCTGTAGATAACATGAGAGTTGTAAAGAATGAGAATATGTGTGATTTCAATTTTCAGATGAAAATATTACATAATTCAAAACACTTGATTATCCTTATCTGGCCACTGCTCTGAGAAAAACCCTAAACTGTTATTATTATGAGGCTAATGCTACAGCTGATGCACTTTGACTCTACACTGTCCTCCGAAGACCCCTGTATTAAAGGTGTGCTCCTTGTCTTTACTTTAAGAGAGGTATTATAACCTGTCAGCACGTGACCTTCTGATAACTCTCAGGTCATCGAAGTAGTGCCCTCTGTAGAGGGTGCTTCTGATGTTTTGATCTGGAATCTGCATGTGAACCCTGAAGGTCCTGTTCCCCAATTGGTTCTTGATTGATTAATAAAGATGCTAGAGGCCAATAAGCTGGGTGGAATAGCCAGGACTTCCAGTTTTCACATAGCAGGCTAGCAGTCACAAGGGAGGAGAAAAAACGTTTGCCATTCTTTGGAAGGAGATAAAGCTAATAGTCATAGGAGATCTCAGGTGGAGTGGCCATTGGCCGCTTCACCTAATTGGCCTTGGGGTAATAGGCGGGAGATTCAAAACATAATTAAGCTGAGGAAAGATTTAGGGTGCTGAGCTAGGACTAAGCAACCAAAGTTGTGGGCAGATTCAAAGGTGTTGAGCTGGAAGTGAAAAGAAGGTCAAGCAATAGCCAAAGAAGGCTTAGAAGAGCATGGCCATTGAACAAAAACATATCAAAGATGTGTGTGTGTGTGTGTGTGTGTGTGTGTGTGTGTGTGTGTGTGTGTGTGTCTTTCTTCTGTGGTTCTGAAGAAACCTGGACAGGGGCTGGTAGCACGGGTAGAGCAGAGCTTAAAGCAAGATAGTAGGAAGTACATGCCACAGTCCTCAAACAGGAATATGATAGGCTTATCTTCCTGTCTCCTTTTCTGCATTCCAGCCACAATGAGTAACCATGGGCAACCTGGCACGTCTTCAACTGTGACATGTCTATCACCACAGGCCAAAAAGCAAGTGAACAAATTCACAATGGACTGAAATCTATGAGAATGGGAGCCAAAAAAATCCTTTTCTCTTTTTAAGCTGGTCACCTTAGGTGCTTTGTTCTAGTGACAGAGAGCAGTCTGACACACAAAATAAAGACTGAAGAAAACTAAAAACATTTGCTTTTGCATCTTCCTTGGGTCTAATAAAATTAACCTTCTTATTTTTATATGCAATAAGAAAGATGCTGTTATTTTCATTTGACTGTCTACTTAAGAAACTTAAGATGAAAGATGGTAAAGTTCAATAAAGTTTTATTTAAATGATGCATTAATGAAAATATCCAAACTAATCAATTCTGAATGAAGCTTTATAACAACTTTCTGGTGTCATGGACATAGACAACTGCAGTGGGAATACAAAGCATTATGACACAGGAAAAATGAAGCCAGTGAATACTTTCTCCTTGATTTAGCTATACTCCTAACAAGGGTGGTTAATAAAAATGGGGTTATCTTCCAGGAAACATAGAGAAGAAGGGTTCCAAGTCCTAGTTTGAGGCTCAATATCTTCTTTATATGTCACAATAATTTATCAATACCTTGAGGGAAATAAAAGAGGAGATGACTGTGTTGTGATAAATTTCTATAAAAACATATCTTGTGTTCTAAGGGACTAGCACATTTTCCTGGACCTCACAGCCAGAGTTAATAACATACCATGCAACCATTTATGATATAAGACTGCTATCCCACTGAGTTCTCAGTTGTTTGTTTAACCTGCCATTAAGAGACCAGTGGAACCACCAGCCCTACCTGCCTTGATTCGCCTGTGTAATCAGCTCTACCACCTAAGCTAATGACTAATTTTTAATTTTAAATTATGTTCTCTTCTATGTTCCTGACCCAGAGAGCAATGCATATGTGCATGTGTGGGTGTTACGGCAATAGTTTGCTGAAAACAGCAGACAGGATGAAATTGACCTTATCCAACAAATACCACTATAAATATTGGAAAAAGCATATGGATGATGCGTGTTAACACAACGTTTTCAGTACTGACTTCTTTGGGGTCAGTAGAAGTAAATAACTTAATCCCTTGTTTAAAGAACAACCGTTAAAGGTTTCTGTAAAGGGTCCTCCATTCCTCTCCCATGTTGTCCAATAAACAGAACAACTCTTTCATTAGAGACACATTCAGATCAAACACAGGTTACAGATAGGCCAGCTACAAACAGATGGAAAGCATAGGGAGAAATGTAGAATTCAAACTTGGACTCGCTGTTGGGCAAATGAACCCAGGAGGAGGTCCATGATTTTATCACTTAATTTGACATGGAGACCACTGAGACCTGTGATTGTGAGAAGGTTATGAGAACATGAGAACTCCATAACTCCAAATGCTGCCCTGTAATTGTGAAGCAACAGGCATAATCATATGACTGCAAAAGACTGTGGAAAGCAAAGATACTCTTAGCTCCGTCTTGGGACTAATATCCCTCCATCTTGAAGTCTTAGCTTCAATACAGCAGTGGGACGAGACCCACCCTACCCCTGCTTTCCCAAGGGGTTACCGGTAGGAAAGCCTGTACACTCATCAGTCCTAAGTCGATGGTTTTCTAGTAATTGTTTTGATGGAAGGTGAAAATAACGTGGTGATATTCCCCTACTTAATGAACTCAAGGCATTCAGCAAACAGATGTGCCAACATCCGGTCTGATTGAAGAAAAATATTTATTTCTGGAATATTTTACTTTACAGGATTAAATCAGATTAGTAGTCAATAAAGAGTTAAAGTCAGGCCTGCATCCATCACCAGCAGAGAATGATAGAGGAGAAGCTTGAAATCAGTACATGGAAGGCCTTCTGAATAGCTTTCTTATTTCCTTTTGCAATGCTTGGGTCAATTCAGAGTCTTGGGCATAAAGAGATGAATGTTTTTCCAATGAGTATAAATCTAGAATATAAGGAATAACTTAATCTTTCTAAACAGGTGTTTGATGATGGGCTAATTCAAGTAGTGATTGCAGACGAGAAGTGGCCTGACTTGAGACAGTGAGGCCTATAATGTCCCCAGTAAGGAGTCGACAGAAAGAGCAGTTCCTTGTAAAGCCACGGCAGACCACCAGAGCAAATCCATATTGTCCCCTGATCCCCCAGAATCCTCTTCACTGCCTCCTCCCAGGCAGAGCCACTGTGTTGGTGCTCAAAGGGGCTGAAAGCATTCACAGCCTGGGGATGCTGCAAGCCGAAGGGGATGCTGAAGAAGCTGGTGTTTAGCGCTCAGCCTTGCCAGCACCAGGAAGAGGAGCAGCTGTGAGTTTTCTAGGTTTTTTTTTCTTTTTTTTTTTTACAACTCCTTCCCTTCAGCAAGAAAGATTGCTGGTTTCCCTGCCAGACTCCTGCTACATTTGTCTGTTTATTAGCTTAGCTGCATACTCTGTCTAGTAGCCAAGACCGTCGTGGGGATAGCCACTTGTTTACAATCTGTGTTTAAATAAATGAACTCCCAGTCAGTGATCAGCTACATCTCTTTATTTCTAGAGAGACTCTGGCATCCTGGAAGACAGGCCACTCCTAGAGGAGCCAATCCCAGAGAATAAGAAAGACTGGCTCACAGATGAAAGCAACATTGCAGGACTATTTCCCAAATCAAAGGAAAAAGAAATCTTTGTAAAAGGGACGCTATTTTTGCAGATTGCCTCCCTCCCTTTCTTCCCCACCTTTCTCTCTCTGTCTCTGTCTCTGTCTCTCTCCCTCCCTCCCTCTCTCTCCCTCTTCCTCTCTTCCTCTCCCTCTCCCCTCTCCCCCCCCCTCTGCCTCTGCTTCTCCTTCTCCCCCTCCCCCTTCTCCCTCTGCCTCTCCCCCTCCCCCTTCTCCCTCTGCCCCTCCCCCTCCCCTTCTCCCTCTGCCTCTCCCCCTCCCCCTCCTCTTCCCCCTCCCTCCGCCCCTCCCCCTCCCCTTCTCCCTTCGCTTCTCCCCTCCCCCTTCTCCCTCTGCTTCTCCTCCTCCCCTTCTCCCTCTGCCCCTCCCCTCCCCTTCTCCCTCTGCCTCTCCCCTCCCCCTCCTCTTCCCCCTCCCTCCCCCTCCCTCTCCCCTTCTCCCTTCGCTTCTCCCCCTCCCCTTCTCCCTCTGCCTCTCCCCTCCCCTCCTCTTCCCCTCCCCTCCGCCCCTCCCTCTCCCCTCCCCTTCTCCCTCCCCTCCCCTTCCATCCCTCCCTGCAAGCAAGATTGTTAGGATCCCAGATCTACTTTTTCATAGCAACTTAGCACCACATGGACCTGCAGAGCGATAGCTGAGTCAAAGAATGGCCATCAAACTGCTTAGAAAGACAGCAAGGTTTAGACGAGCAGTCGCAGGGATCGGCTCTTACTTCTTACAGAGACGAAATTGTGAAGCGCAGGCTCCTTTATATCATCAATACTTTCTGGAAATATCCAATCCTTTTTTTTTATATATAGCAATACAATGTCTTTGAAGAAAAATGTATGGGGAATAAAGGGAAGACAGAAATCACTCTTATCAACTTGGTATTACGAAATGGTTTCCACGAATGTTTCACCCTCATTAATGTTTTTATCACTACTTTATAATAGTGAAAAAAAAAGCATATTACCCATAAGCCCTTGAGCCTCAACCATGAGTAGATGTAAATATTACTTAAGCACCCTGCTATTGGGAGCCTTTCTGACCACATTGAAGTCGGTCAAGAATACCTATTCCACTGTTTTTTTTTTTTTTCTTTTCAAGATTTAAGAGAGCTAGAATGTGAACGCTTACAAAATGATGCTTTCACTTTGCAAGATAAGATTTTCATTTCTGGTTGCAAAGCATTTTACAAACCTTTTCGATCTAAGCTCCAAGTCCAGGATGCAAAGAAGGGCCTGAGATGCCTCCGAATATATTTCCACTCTCCCAACTGCTTTTCCTAAAGGCTTTCCTAATAGGAAAACTTCTATAAAGCCTGAAAGATCTCTCTCACTGCAACACCCTACTGCTGCCCTCCCTGAAGTGGTGCTGGGACCACCTAGAGATACAGTGCCAGCGCTGCAGTACTATTCCAAACCTTCTAGGGCCTCCTGGGGCAGCCTGACCGACTCCCTTCATGGAATCCTTGCTCTCAGCCCTCAGCCGGGGTAACAGCCTACATTCACCGGGTGGCAGTTAAAGCCAACTCCACTGGCCATGTCCTTCAAAAGTCCAAGTGTTAATAGTGTTTCCTGTTGTCTCCCTAGATCTAGAAGAGAAGCTACCTCCTGTTGCCTGGCACTTTAGGGACAGTTTAGAGAGCTCTTTTGACATTTTCCAGAGCCACAACAGCTTCCGGCCTAATAAACGATTCATTTAAATACTGTATTCAGATAGGTAGTGGGAGTTGCCTTCCGTCTGGGCCCTCAAGGATTTTGACAACTCTCTGAGACAGTTAGAGTAGTGGGCACTGTCTTTCCTTTGCAGAGGTAACATTCGGCGAACCTTTTGGTAGATTGGAAGAAACCCAGGGACTTGAACTCAGGATTCTAGCGTCAGTGCCAGTCATGCCCCTGCAGAGATTTCTTGCTCCTATGAAGTATGCGGAATACTTTTATCTTTACACTGACAATCAAAACCTGCAGGTAGAATGCGGGACACAGTCTGGAAAACATGGATATTTAGAGCAGATCTTCTGTGTTATACAAACCGTAAGCTACTTTTCACCTCGAGATCCTCCCGTCGCAACCATTCCTGACAAGAAGTTGAGATGTATACCCATTGTAGCAGCAATGCCCCACAGAAGGGATCTTATTGAAACAGGTCCTAACCAAGGTATGTGCTCATTGTTGACTTTTAAACTCAGAAAGCCAACACCCAGTGAAATGTCTTCTCTCCCATCCCTGCATTTCCTCCACTCTGTCCATGCATGAAAAGCTTTGAAGCAACTGGTAAAAATGGAGGTAGACTCCTTCCTGATGGGGCATTCGGTCCAGTTTTCCAGACAGGGGTTTCCTTACTCTGGTTGGCCAAGTAATATAGTCTCTATATTCTTGCCTATTCTGTGACTCTGCTTTTAAAGGCTGCTTTGTGTGTTTATAAATTACAGGAATTCCTGCACAGCACAATGGGAGACAATGGCCAAAGCCTAATCAAGTTGATGAAAGTGTCACAAATACTTCCCCAGTGGCCCTTGGCAACTCGTGACCAGAAGCCAACCAAAGAAAGTAAAAGCAGAGTGTTGAGTCCTTTCTCTTAGCATCAGAACTTATATGGGGGAAAATAAGGTTGCAAATACCTTGTATGATTGCCTATGCTGTGATGAATATGTTAAGACATGATTTGTTACGCTATGAATACAAATTTTTATTTTAAAATCTTATGCGTGCATGTAATAGCATGTGTATACACTATAACTATGCACTTTTCCAACCATATGTCTATGACTCACCAATAATTGAACCAATCTCTCTTTTCCACACTTATTTAGTTGATGTATGTATG